>NW_025194397.1:0-4104 GCF_004010195.1 Chiloscyllium plagiosum | reverse complement strand
ACAAGCGTGGGTTATTTAAACATCTGCTTCCATGATCGATGGGACATGTTTCAGGAAGGATGGTGCGGTATGATCCAGCTTGGGGAAGGAACGCAGCTCCTGGAGAGACACAGTGTCAGTGAAAGTGCAAACACGCTTGTTCTGTAAGCCGTACGCCGTGCCCTTGTTGAAATGCAAGCCATTTGATACATATGTTCAGAATTGAAATGCTTACTGGAACCAGGAATTGGTGGAAGGTATACGTTCTTTTCCACTTTCACCAATATTCAATTCCACTGAACTCCACAACATGCCAGCACAATGCAGAACATTTTCTCTCGCGACCACCTGATCCAGTATTAAAGTCTGGAAAGAGTTCAAAGGAGATTTACTAGGTTGTTGATTGGTGTGGATCGTAGGTCTTACGAGCAAAGTCTGAGGAGACTGAGGCTGTTTTCGTCGGAGAGAAGAACGTTGACAGGTGACTTAATCAAGATTTATATGATTATCAGAAGGTTCGATAAAGTGGAGAGTGAGAACCTCTTCCCTCAGACGGCGAAGACCAACACGAGGAGCTATAGCATTAAAATGAATAACGATTGATTTAGAACAGATAACTGTGTTAATTTCTCCACTCAGAGAGTAGCACGGGCGGGGATCAGCCTGCCTGCAACAGTCGTAGACTCGCAGAGTATAATGGTATTTCAATGTATGTTGGACATATATATGGATAATCATGTAACGGTGAGGTTTAGATGGGCATCACATGTTTTTCACATTTCATACAAGGTCGAGGGCCGAAAGGCCTGCACTACACTGTAACGTTCTATGTTCTAAGGTATAAGCCCTGCTGGGTTGCCATATCTCTCCTCACTGTGTAACTTTCCAGACACATCTTTCAGTGATTTGTCAGCACTTCATTCAATCCACGCAACTTTATTTCCTCCTCGGAATTTTATCGCTCCCCAATGGGGAGAGAAAAACAGAGTCAGTGACAAAGCTGAGATCACCAACGTTCTGCATGGAACCAACAAAAGCTATCTTGATCTTCCAGTCTCCTGTGACTTCAATATTACGCTGTGCTTCCAAGGCACCATTTCAGACTCCAGTCTGCTGCAGTGCTCCTTCCAGGCACAGTACAAGCTGGAAAAACGGCACCTCATTTTCTACTGACAGACTATGCAGTCTTCAGGACCCAGCAAGGAGGTAAATCATTTCAGAACCCGTCCGCCATCTTCCACATTCTTTTCCCACCCGCATGTCCCATTAGTTCGAAAGACGGATCATTGGACTCGAAGCATTAACTCTCCTTTGTCTCCATAGATTTACAAGAGCGAATGATTTTGTTCAGACATTTTGACTTTTCTTCAGAGGACGTTTTTCCTTTGTAGGCTGCAGGAAGCATCTGATTCCAGGAGAAGATGTTCAGAGGAGATGATAAGACTGACAAAGGCTAGAACATTCCCACTGTGACGGTAGACGTGCCAACCTGGGTCTCTTCATCCAAGTGCAGAGAAGGCTGCGTGAGAAACTGATTAACGTGCACATATTATGAAGAGGAGAGATATGTGTGACAGAAATAAGTATGTTTTGGGAAGTAATAATACCCAGTGGCGCAGATTAAAAGTAAGAGACAAGGGATTAAACAGAGAGTTTGGATAAATGTTTTCACCCAGACAGTGTTGTTTGTCTGGAATTCACTATCTGAAAGTGTGGTATAGCTAAGTGTTAGCAGACTATTTCAGCAGTCTATAGTAAAATACTTGAATAGTCAGAGCACACTTGGATAAGCGCCTGGTACTGGAAAGTGTGACTATGGCAGACATATGTGAAATGGGAGTACCGAGGCAAAGGCAACCCTGTGTGCTGAAAAAGGCCTGTGCGCGCGGCACTGTGGCGCAATAGAAAACCGGTTTGATTTCTCCATGTTTTCTGAAGTTGTTATCCCCAGATCATCGATTCGAGTCCCACCAGAGTCGTGTTTTCGTTCATGGTTTGATGTGTGATCAGACCAGACTCTGCTGCTCTTCTGCAAAACCTGCAGTATTGGTGCAGAAACCCAACTGTCTTCAAACGGGATTTCATTTCCTCACAAATAATCAATTTCGATGTCTATTGAAGATAGGGCTCGATAAATATGTATTAGCTCATCGGCAACAAGGTGATGTTGATAGGCTGAAAAAAAACATTAATATTCTGGCTCAGCCATGATGATATCGAATGGCGGAACGGGACAGGAGCGGTTGGAAGAATGCCCTCCTCAGATTTTTAAACGCTAACATAATGAGGACAATGTGAATCTACATCAATGAAACATAATGAGGACAATGTGAATCTACATCAATGAATCTTAAGGTCTCACCTCGACCTCGCTGCCCACCCTTCTTGATTAGACAGCTCCTGGCGCACCTTTAAATCAGAAAGTGGAGATTTCTCGCAAGTGCTCTGTAAGGTTCCGACACATAGGCTTCCAAGTGGATCAATGGAACAGGTGTCCACGTGGATTCTGGGGATTCAGGGGCAAGGCCGGAGTTCTGGCCAAGGTAATGAATGTGAATTTCTGACATTTTGAATATTACTGTGGATTCTTGCTACTTTGCACCGTGGTTCACGGGTGGCACGGTGGTTCAGTGATTAGCACTGCTACCTCACAGCACCTGGGCCCCCGGCTCGATTCCAGTCTGTGTGGAGTTTGCACGTTCTCCCTGTGACTGCGTGGGTTTGCTCTGGGTACACCCGCTACTTCCCTAAATCGAAAGATGTTCAGGTTAATTGCTCGTGCTAAATTTCCCGTAGTGTTCGGTGCGTCTGTCAAAGGGAAATGCGTCTGGGTGGGTTACTCTTCGAAGGTGTGGACTGGTTGGGCCCAAAGGCCTGTTTCCACGCTGGAGGGAATATAATCTAATCAAAACTGAAATTCAATTTGCCCTTGCATAACGTTGCTCTATGTATACGGTTTATACAAACCATGCCACGTGTTCTTGGATGTCGTAATGCTGAAGATTGTTGACGTTGTGTGCAATTTGGGTAATCGTGTCTATGAACTTTCCAGAGGAACTTGGTGAAGTGTCAGTGAATCGAATTCTGTGACGAGTTGAAACTGATGGAAGGAAAATCCCAGTACAGTGGCGACCAAAAATTGCCCGTGATCAACGCAGGAAGCCACGGTGTACTTACATTCAGTAACGTATGTTTTTCGCCACGCTTTTCTCTGTCCTTTTCCTGAACCTGATGCGATATAATGGATGATCTATTACAACAAACTCTGTGCTGGTTTTCATTTCAGATCCACAGCAAAAAATTGAGAAATTGCAATCCGGGCCTCAGTGGCAAGAACAGGAGCCGTCGGACGTTCTCTGATGCCAGCTCCATTGGGGCAATTGATCATCTTGCCGTGTTCTCCAACAGATTAGAAGTGTGTGAGCTGGAGAAGTTGCGAGATTGATCCTCGCCAGGTGCTCATTTCACTGTTACTGACCAGGATGATTGCAACATCAGGATGAAGAACAGTTCGAGGACCGAATATTACTGTGCAATTAACCTCTTTGGCCCTTGATACTGCACCCAACGCGACACAAATCAGAAAACAGCTTAATGACATTTTATCATTATAACTCAAAAGATTATCACCTGATCATTTAAAAGCCCTGAAAGTTGGTGAGTCTACGACTGTTGAATGCCAGGCGTTCCGCACCTTTACTACTCACTGAGAATAGAACCTACCTCGGCATGTATCAGCCTCAAGTTAAAGCTGTGTGCCCTTGTGCCAACCATCACCATTTGAAACAAATGTCCTTCATTGTCCACCTTAAAAACCCTTTGATCATCTTGCATGTCTCTATTAAATCATCACTTAAACTTCTTGTCTCTGACATAAACAGCGTCAAGTCCCTCAGTCGTTCCTCGTAAGAAGTTAAGAAGTTCCCTCAACACAAGACGGTATCGTAGTAAATCTGCGCTGCACTCTTTCCAATACTTGCACATCCGTCCTATAATATGGCGACAAGAACTGTACGCAACTCCACAAGTGCGGCCACACCAGAGAATTTCTGGAGTGCAACATGACCTCATGGCTCTGAAACGCAATCCATATCCCAATAAATCTAACACACCGTGCTCCTTCCA
>NW_025194396.1:2004-4104 GCF_004010195.1 Chiloscyllium plagiosum | reverse complement strand
TGTCTCACATTTAGCATTCATGCATCTCTGTGTTTGAAAATGCATGAGGCATGCCAGTTTTGTTTGTGTTCCGTGTTAAATGCTTTCTGTTTTGCGATTCGCTCAATACATTTCGATTTAACAGGGTTTCTGAGGTAACTTCCAGCAGCAAAAATCCTCAACAGAGGATCTGTGAAAATTTCACAGAGTATGGTCAGTCGGAGCTAAAGTAAGGAAGTCGTTCGTTTCTGCAGTGTTTCACAATACTACCTTTCCCGTGAGCAGTCGAACAGACTAAATGATTGTGCCACAGACTGCGACGGCAAACTCCGCTAAAAAAAATAATCCTTTAAAGCTGGTGTAAGCAACACGACGTTATTGGGGTACATCGCGTGAAACCAGGTACTTTGGGTTATCTCGTCCATGCTCACCACATAGCCAAAATTAAACAAGTCCTGTTCCCTAGCATTTGGCCCCAATTCCTCTGAATGCATCCTATCCAGAAACTCACCCGATTACGTTTGCAATTTTTTGAGTGTAATAGCCTCCTCCACTTCCTCTGGTAGATCATTCCAAACACGCACAACCTTCTGTGTGGGAAACGTGCCTCAGGTCCTTTGTCAATTTCAGCCCCCTCACCTTAAACCTATGCTCTCGCGTTTCAACTCACACCAATTTGGGTAAAGCACGTAAATACTCAGTTTACAACCCTTCCATAAGGTCATGTCGCAGCTTTTACGCTGCAGGGAAAGTCTATTCCACCAGCCTATTCCACCTCGCCCTACGGTACAAACATCGACGACATCTTTGTTTATATTTTTCATCAATTTAACGTGTCTTTTTTTTACATTTTCAAGATGTCAATTACGCTGGACAACAACGAGCTATTGGAAACAGAAAGGTGAAACGTCGAACGGCTTCAACTTTCTGTGCTGGACGCCACTTAGGCGCAGTCGGGCCCGCTGTGGCTTGATTCTGTAGTGTAGTGGTCATCACGTTCACCTAACACGCGAGAAGTCCCCAGTTTGGGACTGCTTTGTTCTTCAACTGCAGCCTTTTACATGGACAAGAACTGAGCTTTCTTGCTTGCTTTCCCATCTGCAAACCTGTCCTCGAATTTGCTTGAACAAATCTGCTATCCTAGTGAAATGTAATGCAATTCCATTTAATTACAGTGCAAAGCGTTGTTAAGTTTTTCTCCAACCTGGTTCAGATCATATGCCATTCTGTTTGAGAGTGTAGTTACCGCCTTCTGATCCTTCCACTAAAAGCAGTACCGCATTTGCATTCCTTGCGCAGGCGGTTCGGTTCAAAGACAGGAAAGAAGCTGATGCTCTGGTGTCACAGCGCACCACGAATTCCTGAACTTGTCTGTCTGTCAAATGTACCCCAAGGTCGTCTCTGAAAGACCTCATTTGGAAGATGTCTATCGTTATTCAACGTGCGAGAATTGGCACAAGAGGTCCTGAATCATGTTTTGGAGCAATTCAGACGTTAGTAGCTCATTCAATCAGCAACAGCAATGAAAGAAATTACACTCTCAGAGGAACCATTGGACTTGCGCATTCATAGCGTCGCTAGTATTAAGGTCCGCCCTGACATCTAAGTCTTGTTGGAACTGAAACGGAGGAATCAACAGAGAGGCTACAGAATGACATCGCATTATTTGGTTTTCTTTAAATCACTGACGAGCAGGAAAATGTAAACGGGGAGGGCGAGTGGGGAAGTGAGGCAGTGCAGCTCTGGTGAAATTCCTTCTTTGTGATTCACTCAGCAACCAGAGACGTGAAGGTGACTCAGGCGTGAAAGCTCTTCACATCGAGAACAAAAAGCACTCAAGGGCAGTTAGCACCTCTTCCGGAGTGAGGGTGGGGTGAGGTAATTACCTTTTGACTTCTGTCACTATGTTCAGAAACTGGCTTTTAGATTGAGCTGAACAGAAACTGCATTTCTAAAAAGCACCACCGAATTTAGCAAAATTGATTGACTCGCTTCTCCTCGATTCGCACACAGGTTTCCAACTCAGTTGGTATCCATGTGGCTCATGTCCAGGAGCGAACGTCTCAGTAGCAAATTGCACGGTTAAGGTAAAAGGCAAGGAAAGTGGCACCTCGAACTGGC
>NW_025194396.1:0-1655 GCF_004010195.1 Chiloscyllium plagiosum | reverse complement strand
GGGGGGGGGGGGGGGCGCGGCAGGTCCGTAGAGGGGCCGAGCGGTCTAAGTCGCTGCATCCAGATTCCAGGCTCGAAAGGTGCGTGGGTTCGAATCCCACCACTTCCATTTCGGCTTATCAACTCCAACGCTGCAGTTTGTGAAAATGCAGTTTCCGTCCCCACTTTATGTTGATGTTGAAAACAAAAGTAAATTGGGTTTGCTTCCCAGGGAATTGGTTCGCACGTTCGTGGCTGAACTATCCCAAGGAAGTGTGGGATAGTGCCAAATATTTCAAAGTGTCTCTTCTGTCATGATCGTGTTCACCTCCCGCGCGGAAAATTGGCAAGTTGGGCTTTTACTGGAACCGAATGGAGACTGTTATTTCATCGCTGTTGTGAAACAAAGTCCTACGGTGACTCTACTCGTTGTTATTTGGCTTTCTGGCTAATGGGAAAATCGTTCCAATGAATTTCGATGTAATACGTTATTGAATTTCTCCCATTTCCTTCATTTCCATTCTGGAGACATCGGAAGGGAAAGGTAATCTAATCGAGACTGTGATTGGTGAAATTCACTTTTTATGGCCATTTCTTATTATGTTTTTTCTTTCTCTTTTTTCAGCATTGTCTGGAAAATGGTGGTGCACTAAAGCTGCAGTATGTTTGAAAGAGTAGTTTGGAATTGTCCTGTTGTTTGTTCTGAGATTACTTTATGACACATGCCCCTCGGACTGTCTCACATTTAGCATTCATGTTCGCTGTGTCTGAAAATGCATGAGGCATGCCAGTTTTGTTTGTGTTCCGTGTTAAATGCCTCAACTGAGGATCTGGGAAAATTTCACGGAGTATGGTCAGTCGGAGCAAAAGTAAGGAAGTCGTTCGTTTCTGCAGGGTTTCACAATACTACCTTTCCCGTGAGCAGTCGAACAGACTAAATGATTGTGCCACAGACTGCGACGGCAAACTCCGCTAAAAAATAATCCTTTAAAGCCGGTGTAAGCAACACAACGTTGTTGGGGTACATCGCGTGAAACCAGGTACTTTGGGTTATCTCGTCCATGCTCACCCCATAGCCAAAATTAAACAAGCCCCGTTCCGCAGCATTTGGCCCCAATCCCTAGAAACCCATCCTATTCAGAAACTCATCCGATTACCTTTGCAATTTTCTGAATGTGATAGCCTCCTCCACTTCCTCTGGTAGCTCATTCCATATACGCACAACCTTCTGTGTGGGAAATGTGCCTCAGGTCCTTTGTCAATTTCAACCCATTCACCTTAAACCTATGCTCTCGAGTTTTCAACTCACCCCAACTTGGGTAAAACACGTAAATACTCAGTTTACAACCCTTCCGTTAGATCATGTCGCAGCCGTTACGCTGCAGGAAAAGTCGTCCCAGCCTATTCCTACTCGCCCTACGGTACAAACATCCTTGTCTGCATTTTGTTATCTATTTCACGTGTCTTCTTTTTTAGGTTTTCCAGATGTCAATTACGCTGGACAACAATGAGCGCTTGGAAACAGAAAGTTGAAACGAAGAATGGCTTCAACTTTCAGTGCTGGACGCCACTGAGCCGCCGCCGCGCTGTTTGTGGCTTGTTTCGGTAGAGTAGTGGTCATCACGTTTGTCTCACACGCGAAATTCCCCAGTTCGAAATTGGGCCGAAACTGCTTTG
>NW_025194395.1:2272-4104 GCF_004010195.1 Chiloscyllium plagiosum | reverse complement strand
GACTCCCTTGATTTGAAGTGCTGTATGCCTAAGATATCCATGACTTCCTTGAACAGCTGAGCGGTAAAATGAGACCTTGGTCTGACTGAATCTCTCTGCTGAGCCCACAGTGAGTAAAGAAAGCTACCAACTCCTCCACCTCCATTTTTACCTTAACACTCCATAATAGTTAAAAATCACACAACACCAGATTATCGTGCAACAGTTTTAATTGGAAGCACACTAGCTTTCAGAGAGACGCTCCTTCATCAGGTGATTGCACCTGATGAAGGAGCGTCACTACGAATGCTAGTGTGCTTCCAATTAAAACTGTTGGACTATAACCTGGTGTTGTGTGATTTTTAACTTTGTACACCCCAGTCCAACACCGGCATCTCCGAATCATGACTCCATTATAGAATTGCCTCTGGGAATCTGGTAGAAACATCCATTATGGCTAGCAAATATTGGTTTCCACTTTTATTTTAGATAGGGGAGCTACACAACTAATCATAATCCACGTGGAATGTTCTTCGAAGGCAGGAATTGGTAACAAGGTGCTGGCTTTAGTACTGCCTGTGACTTCCCTACCATTTAGAATGTTGGACATGTACATCAAAAAATAACCACGTCCGTGTGTATTCCAGGCCAGTAGAAATGCCTCTGTACCTTAGCCTGAGTCTTCTGTACACCTAGGTGACGCCCTGCAGTTAGTTTATGTGCTACCCGTTACACTTTACGCTACTCCGAAAACAATCTGGTGCACTTCGGCCCATTTCCCTTCTGCACTAACCTATTGGGGTCTCCATTTTAATTTTAGCTTTCTATCTTTAAGTTAATAACTTTCGACAATATATTTTGATTCCTTTTTTTGTGTGTGTGCATGTGTATGTGTGTGTGTATATATATCTGTTGTAAGTCCATTAGCCTTTCAGGACTAAACACCCCTGCCTGATCCTCTGCCTGATCCTCTGCCTGTTCAGGTCTTTTTCTGCACCGTGACATCAAGCAGGGTTTCAGTTCACTGAGCATCATCTCCTTTGGCTTTTTATTTTGGTTTTCCTTCCTGCTCTAACTTATGACAGTGGAATTACGGATTAGATTACAGATTACATTCCAGTGTGGAAACAGGCCCTTCGGCCCAATAGATCCACACCGACCCGGCGAAGCGCAACCCACCCATACCACTACATTCACCCCTTACCTAACACTAAGGGCAATTTAGCATGGCCAATTCACCTAGCCTGCATATCTTTGGACAGTGGGAGGAAACCGGAGCACCCGGAGGAAACCCACGCAGACACGGTGAGAACGTGCAAACTCCACACAGTCAGTTGCCTGAGGCGGGAATTGAACCCGGGTCTCTGGCACTGTGAGGCAGCAGTGCTAACCAATCTTGTTACTATACAGTCTGGAAAAATCCTGGGTATTTTTTCTTTTAACTCCCCAGTTCCCTAGTTTTCCTTTTGCCTTCTCCAACACAGGGGGTGCCACGCCCAACTTGGATCCTGTTAAATCGTTCACAAGAACAAACTGTATTCCTGGAAATGGCACTCTGTTACTCACTGTCACTGTTACTTCCCCAACCTTGATTTGGCATTCCAACCTGATGTTACACAAGGGAATGCTTAATTTCTAACCCCATTCCACAAATTGTCACGATCTTGATTAATATGTCAAAAAGAGTGAAAATACTTTCATCTCTCACGATTAGAGGCCGAGAGAAAGTGAGGGCTGCAGATGCTGGAGATGAGAATTGCAAAGTGTGGGGTTGGAAAAGCATAGCCAACCAGGCAGCATCCGAGGGGCAGAAGAGTTGACTTTTCAGGCATAAATCCTTCTCAGGAAAGTGG
>NW_025194395.1:0-1666 GCF_004010195.1 Chiloscyllium plagiosum | reverse complement strand
CCCCTTTGGGCTTCTTTTTTCACTTGTGGTAAACTATTTTGAGCTACTGTTCGCTTTGTAATGGGTGAACCTCCCTTCTCCCAATTTCTATCCCTCATAGTATGAAAATTCTCCCAGAAGCTAAATTTCATCTCATGCACCGGTGCATATTTACCTGCCATTTCTGCCGCGCTTCTCGCTTCTTGAACTTTCTGTTCGTGCACATGAATTTTTATCATCTCTCGAAGTGCGTCTTTAAACTTCTCCAGCAGAATAATCTCCCTTCGAGCCTCACAGGTCTTATCTATTTTTATGTCCAACACCCATCTATCAAAATGACTAGTTAATTCTTTCAAACTTAACATAAGTCTGACCTGGTTCCGTCTCTATTTTTATGAACCTCTGTCTATATGCTTCTGGTACCAATTCATAGCCAATCAAAATAGCCAATTTGACATCTGTATAATCTCTTGACCCCTCATCTGGTAGCGCTGCAAATGCATCACCAGCTGTGCCCACCAGCTTATTCTGAACTAGCATTGCCCGTATGTTCACTGGACACATAATCTGCTGAGTCATTTTTTTCAGATGAAATAAAAAAGGTTTTGACATTTTACTCACCGAAATATGGCAAGGTACTAACTTAGTTGTATACATCCCGACGTTCTCCCTTCATCTCCATCCAGTTAATTTAATTTTCTTGTCTAATTCCCAACTTCTGAATTTCAAATTCTCTCTCTCTTTCTTTTTCCTCTCCTCTTTTTTCTCTCTCTGTTTCCGTCTCTTTCTTTATCTTCTAACTTCAGTTGCCATATTTGCAATTTAAGTTTTTTCTAACTCGACTGCACTTGTCTGTTTCTTTGATACATCAAAGTGCTTGACCAACTCTATTATAATGTCAGGTTTCCTTTTGTCCCAGGTTAAACCCAATTCCAACTTATTTGCTAATTCTAATAAATGTCCTGTTTCTGTCTTTCTAAACTTTCTTGGCAAATTTGTGAACCTCTTTAGTAATGTTAAAAGCCATTTCTCTCACTTTTAATTTAAACAACCACAAGTAAACAAAGTTAAACAGATTTCCCGACCGGTTTTATTTGAAGATCTAGGTCACTAATTGCAACGTGTTGGAATTAGCTGGGACATTTTGTACCCGAAATCGGTTCAAATCTGTCTAAGTCCCATACGGCAGGGCCCCAAACTGTGAAGACATCTATGTTGAGCACTTCTATTAATTAAAACCAAAAACCCCAAAAAGATCACCTCTCCTCGTAATCTGTTAATACATGAGTGACAAAGAACTCCCAAATTCCACTAATGAAAGAAAAATAACAGTTTGTATGTATGCAAGTTAGCTCGCTGTGCTTGAAGGTTTGCTTTCTGACGATTCGACACTATAACTAGGTAAAATCATCAGTAAGAGTCTCTGCTGAAGCGCTGGTGGTATGTCACGTCCTCTATTTATAGGTCTTGGGTTCTTAGGAAGGATGATGTCATTTCCAGTTCTTTTGTTTTACAAGAGAAGGTAGATAGGATCTAAATTGGTGTGTTTATTGACTGACTTCTGGTGAGAATGCCATTCCTCTAAGAACGTCCTTGCTTGTCTTAGTATGTGTGTGTGTTGTCCCAATCATAGTGGTGCCCTTCTTTGCCTGTATATATATGGAACATAGTGATAGTGGGTCATGTC
>NW_025194394.1:0-4104 GCF_004010195.1 Chiloscyllium plagiosum | reverse complement strand
GTACTGGCTGTTCAAACACTCATGATTACCTAAGGCAGTATCCCGTCTTAATCGGATAATCTTGCAAATATTTGCTTCCATATTCATCTAATGCTGTGGCAAGTTTCAATCTGCATTCCCCAAGTTTCCAGGCAGTGCCTTCCATATCCTGACGTCCATGTTCGCTGCTTTTGCAGATCTCTAAACTATTGTCGTCACCTGCTTGTCCCATTTGTTTTCGAGAATGCTTTCTCCCAATCTACTCTGTCCAGATCTCTCAGGCAGGCAGGAGGAGATATGAAGCATGTGCAAGACTTAGAAATCATTACCATAGAGAAATGCAGAAGATATGCAGAAGAAATGCAGAAGATATCCCTGTCGGAGCAGGGATAAAGCAATGGGAATTAGACAGAGAAAGACTTTGAGCACTGATGTCACAGAATTATATGATCACACCATAGAACATAGAACAGACCTCCAAAGGAGCTGGTCTTTCTGCCCAATATGCTTGTGTCCACCATGATGCTGTTCTAAACTGATTGCATTTGCATGCATATGGTCTGCTTCTCTCTATCCTCTACCTGTTCATTCAACTGTCTAAATACCATTGTTGATACCATAACTGTTCATGCCACCTCCCATGGTAGCACATTCCAGGTACTGCTATCTTTGAGGTTAAAAACCTGCCTCGGACTTTTCCTTCCACCTTTCTGCCTCTCAACGTAAAATTGTGCCTACCAGTATTGTACATTTCCGCCCTACGGAGACTCTGATTATTCTCTTTGCCTCTCCCTCTCATAATTTTAAATACTTCAGTAATCTCCCCCTCAGCTTCTGATGCTCAAACGGAATAATCCACGCTTGTCCAACATCTCCTTGTGGCTAATACATTCCAATCCACCGACATTCTGTAAAATATCTTCTGCATGCTCTCCAAAGCTTCCACCTGCTTCCAGTAGTGCAGCCTTCAAAACTGTGCATGGGCCTCCAAATTTTTCTTGATCGATGCCTGATACATTTGCAGCGCGATTTGCCAACATTTACATTTACTGCCCCGACTGGAGAAGGAAAACATGCTGTATAACTTCTTTACTAATTTATCCACTTGTGTTGCATCTTTCAGGGAGATATGGACGTGAGCCCTCTGTCAATCAATGATATTCAGAGTCCGACCATTAACAGTGCAGTTTCCACTTGCATTTAATTTCCAAAAATGCATCACCATCTCTTGCCAGGTAAAACGCTGTCCATTGTTTCTCCAACCAAATGTCTAACTGATCCATGACTTGTTGTGACTTTTGACTCCCTTCCTTACTGTGCATAATCAGTCAATTTTTGTGTCGTCTGCAAACTTACTAATGACACCACCTACACTTTCATCCAAATTTTATACATGTGGTTAATCACCTGCAGACAGGGAAAAACACGGTTCTGTAACATCCTGTGTTTTCAATGGTCAATTCAATTTTACACCAAACTTTCCATATCACCATGGATTCCATATCACTTACTTTTCTGAACCAATCTCCAATGAGGGATTTATCAAACACTTTACCAAAATCCTTGACCTTCATTGACGTGTTTTCCTCTTGCTTCTGAGCTCCCACATCCATCAAATTACACTTCTTTGGATCCACCTCCATCTGCTATTTCTCTGCTCAAATTTCCAAATGTTCCATAGCCTGCTGTATGCTTTGACAGACTTCCTCACTACCCACATCTCCGGTAATTTTCATGTTTTCTGGAAATTTACTCACCAGATCAGCTAAATGAATTTTGCAAACAATGCAGGTCACAACAAGGATCGTTCTGCAAAGAGATCTCTCTCAGACCTCCAGTCAGAAAACAGCTATCAAAGTTATCCTTTCTGTCTCCTCCGACCAAGCCAATTTTTGATATATCTTACAAACTCACAACCATGGAACCCATGTGGTTTTATCTGCTAGACGTACTGGAGATTATTCAATGCTTCAGTAAATTCTTTGCCGGCAACAACATCTACTCACTACCCTCATCAATTATCTTCATCACTTGCTCACAAAATTCAGTCAAATTTGCGAGTCACGGCATCCCACGTTAACCCATGGCTACTATCTCTAAATGCACTTCTTTTAACAAATGTGAGCAAATGCCGTCCATATGAATCTTCTACAAGCAGTTAACTACCATGGATGAAAAACACAACTACATGTAATTCCCTGAATTAACAGTTTTGCTCTTTTTAACCAAACGAAACACATTGGCTATTCTCCAGTCTCCTGTGTCCTCTCTTGTGGCTAAAGAGATACAAGAATCTCTGACAAAGCCTCAGCAAATACCCCAGCCACCAAATCCTTCAATATCCTGGGAACATATCTAAACTGATATTTCACATCACACCCGAAACCTCCTCACTCCTAATCTTGAAAAGACCCAGAATATCAACATATTCCTCCCTAAATTTGCCATCATCTATCTCATTCTTACTTTGTGGATACGGATGCGAGATATTCACTAAAGACCTGACTCCCTTCCTCTAGCTTTCGTCATAAAATCCCTCCTTTGTCCTTGAGTCTGTTCACACTGAACTCTTGCTCTGAATGCAACAATACATCGCCCTGATCCTACTGGCCAACAACATTTTATGGTCTGTTTTAGCACTGATAATTCATCTGTTAATGTTTTCTCTGCTTCCTTCAAACCTCGCAATGGTCTTGTTTGATTTCAATGTTCTAAGCACGTGCTTCCTTTTCTCATTCTGACGAAACTTTTGATATCTCTTGTCATTTGCAATTTCCGAATCTTGCCGTCCTAACCTTTCTGCCTCACAGGAAGACGTTGATTCAGGTGTAGTTAAAAAATTGAAAAGACATTTGGACAGTTACATAACTAGGAAAAGTTCAGAGGGAATGGGACAACTGCAGGCAAATGGGACTGCTCTACTTTGGGAAACTTGATCAGTTTTGACGAGTGGATCAAAAGGTCTGTTACCGTGATGTACGACTGTATGATTCCACGTGATTCCGAATTCTGATCATTGACCTTTAAATGAATCCCACCTGACAAAATTACATTTCTCCTGAAAAGAATCACTTAAGCCTAATTTCTCCAGTTGACTATTCTAAAACATGAACCAGAGGACCTGTATGATCATTATTCTACCTACCTTGAACATACTGAACTTTGATCACTGTTCCCACATTGTCTTGCACTGAAACATTCACCGGAAACAGACAGAAATTGTTAAAAAAAAACACAGCAGGTCTGGCAGTGTCTGTGGAGAACAAGCATAGTTAACGTTTCGGGTTCCCTGACCTCCTTCAGAATGGACTTTGGCTCTGAAGCTGTTCATATATACGCTGGAGAATGTATAGGGACGGATGAATGAGTGAAAAATGGAGTGAGGTGTGACAATGAGAGATGAAAATATTTGGATAGACAAAGGATTGATAAAAGGCTCGTTGGGAATGTTATTAAATTGGAAAAGAAAGCAGAAAAGATTTACAATGCTGTAATCTAAACTGGATTGTTTGTGTTGCCAGGAATGGTTGGATAGGCTGGGACTGATTTCTCCCCAGATTGTAGGTGACTGATGGATGACATTGTAAAGCTTTACAATATCACGATTGACATACATAACGTGAGTATCCAAGGCTTTTCAATCACCAGGGTGGGGGAAACCAAACACACGGTGCATAAGTTCAAGGTGAGAGGGGACAGATTTACAAGGGAACTGAGTGTAGCGTTTTCACATGATTCGTGTTTGGAATGAGCTGCCAGAGGAAGCGGTGGAGGCTTTTTGCATTTCTAATCCAAACAATGTGAATGGGATACCTTTATCCCAAGCATTTGGGTAACCCTGACAGTACGCTCATAAACATGATCTACGGGGTCTGATGCCACCTTTCCAAGGCTCCCTTGGATTCAGGATGGTACGCATTTTATTTAAGGTGCTGCATGCAGAATTTATCTATGACTTCCTTAAATACTGCGGAGCAAAATCGGAGACTTGGTCTGACTGAATCTCCCTCGGTTACCCATACTGGGTAAAGAAAGGTACCAACTCCTCCACCACCCTTTTTACCTTAACACACCAATATGGAAATACCTCCGGAAATCTGATAGCCACATCCATTACAGTGAGCA
>NW_025194393.1:1898-4103 GCF_004010195.1 Chiloscyllium plagiosum | reverse complement strand
CCCTCCCTCGCTGTGTGTATGTGTCCCTCCCTCACTGTGTGTGTGTGCGTCCCTCCCTCGCTGTGCGTGTGCATGTCCCTCGCTCGCTGTGCGTGTCCCTCGCTTGCTGTGCGTGTCCCTCGCTCGCTGTGCGTGTCCCTCGCTCGCTGTGTGTATGTGTGCGCGCATCTCTCGCTTGCTGTGCGTGTATGTTTCCCTTCCTCTCGTGTGTACGTGTCACACTCTCTCATTATGTGTTTGTGTCCCCCCCCTTCGCTGCGTGTTTCTCACTGGCTGTGTGTGTGGTGTCCCTCCTTCACTCTGTGTGTGAGAGTGTCTCCCCCTCCCTTGCTGTGAGTGTGCGTTCCCCCTCCTCGATGTGAGTGTGCGTGTCCCTCCCGCGCTGTGTGTGTGTGCGTGTGTGTGTGTGTGTGTCTCACTCCCTTGCTGTGAGCGTGCGTGTCCCCCCTCGCTCTGTGTGTGGGGGCCCCCTCTCGCTGTGTGTGTGTGTGTGTGTGTCTCCCTCCCTCGGTGTGAGTGCGCGTGTCCCCCCTCATTGTGTATGTGTGTGCGCTTGTCCCTCCCTCACTGTGTATGTGTGAGTTCCCCCCCCTTGCTCTGTGTGTGTGTGTCCCTCTTGGTGTGCGTGTGTGTGCGTGTCCCTCCCTCGCTGTGTGTGTGCGTGTCCCTCCCTCGCTCTGTGTGTTGTGTGTGTGCGTGTCCCTCCCTTGCCGTGTATTTGTGTGTCCCTCTCTCGCTGTGTGCCTGTGTTTGTGTGCTTACGCATGCGCGTGTCCGTCCCTCGCTGTGTGTGCATGTCCCCTCTTGCTGTGAGCATGTGTGTCACTATTGCAGTGTATGTGACTGCCCCTCCCTCGCTGTGTGCATTTGTGTATAACCCTCCCTTGTGTGTGTGCATGTCCCTCCCTCGATGTGTGTGTGTGCATGTCGTTCCCTCCCTCGCTCTGTGTGTGTGTGTGTGTGTGTGTGTGCATGTGTTCCCTCCCTCGCTGTGTGGGCGTGTCCATCCCTCGCTGTGTGTGCGCTTGTCCCTCCCTCACTCTGCGTGTGCGTGTTCCTCGCTCTCTGCATGTCTCAGCAAGTCCCTCCCTTGCTGTGAGTGCCCCTCGCTCGCTTTGTGTGTGTGTGTCTCGCTGTGTGTATGTCCCTTCCTCATTGTGTTTGTGTATGTGTCACACTCTCACAGTATGTGTTTGTGTGTGTGTCCCTTCGCTGCGTGTCCCTCACTCGCTGGTTGCGTGTGTGTCACTCCCTCACGTGTGTATGTCTCTCTCTCTCTCGCTCTGTGTGTGCGTCTCCCTCCCTCGCTGTGAGTGTGTGTGTGTGTCTTCATCCCTCCCTCTCTGTCTGTGTGTGTGTGTGTGTGTGTGTGTATGTGTCCTTCCCTTGCTGTGTGCGCATGTCCCTCCCTCGCTGTGTGCTCATGTCCCTCCCTCGCTGTGTGCGCTTGTCCCTCCCTCGCTGTGTGCGCTTGTTCCTCCCTCGCTGTGTGCGCTTGTCCCTCCCTCGCTGTGTGTGCGCGCATCCCTCCCTCGCTGCATGTCTCAGCAAGTCCCTCGCTCGCTGTGCGTGTATGTGTGTTTGTGACCCTCCCTCGCTGTGTGTGCTTGTCCCTCCCTCGCTGTGTGTGCGCGCATTCCTCCCTCGCTGCATGTCTCAGCAAGTCCCTCGTTCGCTGTGCGTGTATGTGTGTGTGTCCCTTCCTCGCTGTGTGTGTGTACGTATCACATCCTCATTGTATCTGTTTGTGTGTCCCCCCTTCACTGCGTGTCCTTCACTCGCTGTTTGAGTGTGTGTCACTCCATCGCGTTGTATGTATGTTTCTCTCTCGCTGTGTGTGTGCATATCCCTCCCTCGCTCTGTATGTGTGTTTACGTGCGTGTTCCTCCGTGTGTGTGTGTAAAAGTGTGTCTCCCTCCCACGCTGTGAGTGTGCGGGTCCTCCTCGCTTTGTGTGTGTACGTGCCCCCCCTCACTGTATCTGTGTGTGAGTGTTCGTCCCTCCCTCGCTGTGTGCGTGTGTGTGTCCCTCCCTGGCTGTGTGTGCGCATGTCCCTCTCTCGCTGTGTGTGTCTCTCTCTCTCTCGCTGTGTGTGTTTCTGTCTGTGTGCTTGCGCATGCGCATGTCCCACCCTCGCTTTGTATGTGTGTGTATCCGTCTGGCTGTGTGTGCGCGTGTCACTCCCTCGCTCTTTGTGTGTGTGTG
>NW_025194393.1:0-999 GCF_004010195.1 Chiloscyllium plagiosum | reverse complement strand
GTGTGTGCTTGTCCCTCCTTCCCTCTGTGTGTGTGTGTGTGTGTGTGTGCATGTGTCCCTCTCCCTTGCTGTGTGTGCATGTCCTTCCCTCGCTGTGTTTGTGTGTCCCTCCCTCCCTCTGAGTGTTTGTGTGTGTGTGTGTGTGTGTGTGTGTGTGCACACGCGTGTCCCTCCCTTGCTGTGTGTGTCTCTCACTCGCTGTGTTTCTGCAGGTAACCCCCTCACTGTGTGTGTTTGCATGTCGCTCCCTCGCTGTGTGTATCCCACAGTCGCTGTGTGTGCACGTGTCCCTCCCTTGCTCTGTGTTTGTGCGTGTGTCTATCTGTGCGTGTCCCTCCTTCGCTGTGTGTTTGTGTGTGTGTATCTGTGCGTGTCCCTTCCTCGCTTTGGGTGTGTGCTTCCGTCGTGTGTGTGTGTTTTTGTGTGTCTGCGGGTAACCCCCTCACTGTGTGTGTTTGTATGTCGCTCCCTCGCTGTGTGTTTGTGTCCCTCCCTCGCTGTGTGTGCACGCGTCCGTCCCTTGCTCTGTGTTTATGTGGGTGTATGTGTATCTGTGCGTGTCCCTCCCTCGCTTTGCGTGTGTGTGTCCGTCCCTTGTGTGCGTGGGTGCATGTCTCTCCCTTGCTCTGTGTTTCTGTGTGTATGTATGTATGCGCGTCACTCCCTCACTTTGTGTGTGAGTCCATCCCTTGTGTGTGCGAGTGTGTGACCAGCTTGCTGTGTGCCTGTCTCACTCTTGCCGTGTCTGTGTATGTCCTCTCTCGCTGTGTGTGTGTGCCTCCTCTCAATGTCTGTGCACATGCCCTCCCCCTCGACATGTTTGTGCTTGTCCCTCCTTCGCGGTGTGTGCGTGTCCCTCCCTTGCAGTGTATGTGCGTGTCCCTCCCTCACTGTGTGTCTGCGTGTATTCCCCTCACCGTAAGTGTGTGTGTTTGTCACTCCCTCGTGTGTGTGTGTGTGTGTGTGTCTCCTTCGCTTTGCGTGTGTGTGTGTCCCCGT
>NW_025194392.1:0-4103 GCF_004010195.1 Chiloscyllium plagiosum | reverse complement strand
AATTTAACCCCTTTGTAAGATAAAGCCCTTCTTGTCTCCCTCCTGTCCCCTATTTTGTTGTTATTGTTGCATTACGCTGACTGGAAATTGTTATTTCAATTCGGACTCAGGCGATTGGACAATGCTTTGCATTCTTTTCTTTATTAAAACAAAAAGCAACTGTTTTTGGTCGCCAAGGCATAGGATTGCCGTTTGAGACGAGGGATTGGTCTGTCTCGGATCTTTTGAGGATTGAGTCCTGCTCCCTTTGCTTTCTCACTGACATACAGCTGGGTGAACATTTCTGAACCGTCTCTCACCTCCTGTTTCACAGACTGAAATGAAACTTAAATTTCGAGCGTTTTATTCCTCCAGCAAAGTGTATGGCAGGGCCCAACCAGGTGACAGTTGACAGCAATGGGGAGATTGACTTGCTGTTATCAATGAATAGTTTCACCCATTTACGGAACTGCGGAGATATTGGATGCAATGGTCAGAACCTTCCAGGGATCCTGTCATCCTGGAAACGTCCTAGAGGATTTGAAAACTCTCAAATGTCACATCAGGAAGGAGAATATTTTTTTAAGAAAAGATAAGTTGTTTCCCCTCGTGGGAACGTCTAGGACCAGACAGCATAACCTCGGAGTAAGCGGTCACACGTGAAGAAGTAACAAAGAGGACTGATGCGGGCAGAGTGGTAGATGTGATTTATGTGGACTTCAGTAAGGCATTCGACAAGGTTCCACATGGGAGACTGGTTAGCAAGATTAGATCTCAAAGAATAAAGGGAGAACTAGCTATTTGAATATTGATCTGGGTCGAAGGCAATGGTACTGGTGGAGAGTTGTTTTTCAGAATGGAGGCCTATGACCAGCGGACTGCCACTAGGTTCGGTGCTGGGTCCATTACTTTTTGTCATTTATATAAATTATTTGGATGTGAACATATGAGATATAATTCGTAAGCTTACAGATGACACCAAAATTGGAGGTGTAGTGAACCATGAAGAAGGTTACCTTGGATTACAATGGGATCTTGATCAGATGTGCCAATGGGCTGAGGAGTGACATCCTGACACAGTCATAACATGTCTTACAATACAAATTTATAGCGCACTCATAAATACAGTCATATACATAGTTATACAGTCACATACACATTGGTAGTTTCACACAGAGGTGAACACATACAATCGCAAATATAGACATGCTCATGCTGATAAATACAACCACAGTTATTCATAGATGCAGTCACATAATATGAAAAACACAATCACAAATGCGCATATACACATAAATACAATAGCATGCACATTCATAAATACAATCACATAAATGCAGTTCTGGACTGGGTGTGTGTGTGAAGGTAGGGCTGGGGATATAATATTTTGCAGCCTTTAATCTAATCACCTATTCATCTTCTACATTTGAGAGAAATTGGGCCTAATTTATATAATTCTCTTTCATAACTTAATGCCCGAACACCAGCTATCATTCCTGTGCACGTGCGTTGAACTCCCCAAACGTCAGTACTGTATATCCTGACTAAGGTGTGGCGGATATATCTGCTCACAAGTGAGGTCTAATCAGGATTTTGTCGAACTTCAGCATAGCTTCTCCATCCTTGTACTCAAGATATAAAGGCCAGCGTTCCAACAGCCACTTTTGCCATTTTCTGCAGCTGTTTGTGAAAAAATAAAGATAGATGCACTGAGCCCCCAGTTGTCTTTGGATATTCTCTATTTAACTTCATACCATCCCGGCAGTCTCCTGATCCATGCTGTTTCTGTCCAAAGTTGATAACCTTACCCTTGCTGCCATAGTCGATACTGTGGTGCTGGAAAAGCACTGCAAGTCAGGCAGCATCCAAGGAGCAGGATTCATGATGAAGCGCTTATGCCCTAAATGTCAACTTCCCTGCTCCTCGGATGCTGCCTGAGCTGCTGTGCTTTTCGAGCACCACACTCTCGACTCTGATTTCCAGCATCTACAGGATTCACTTTCTCCTACTTGCTGCGATAGCTTTGTGAATTAATCTACTTTGTTAATAACGCTTTGTAACTCTATGCTATCACCTCCACTGTCTAAAACACTCCGTAACATTGAATGATGAGCAAGTTTGGATTCTGCATGTGGGACTATTTTAATTTGGGATTATGATTGGCACAATCACAAATGCGCATATACACATAAATACAATAGCATGCACATTCATAAATACAATCACATAAATGCAGTTCTAGACTGGGTATGTGTGTGAAGGTAGGGCTGGGGATATAATATTTTGCAGCCTTAAATCTAATCACCTATTCATCTTCTAAATTTGAGAGAAAGTGGGCCTAATTCTCTGATTGGACCAAAGGATCTGGTCTCCATGCTGTATGACTCCATACGACTTCTCTACCATTATCTAAGTTGTTAATAAATGTTTGAATAATTTGAACACAGCCATGACACAGATCCTTATGGGATCCCATTGGTCACATCCCACCATATCGGCTAATAGGTCCATAAGGAACAGGAACAAGAGTTGGCCATTCGGTCCTACGAGGCTGCTGCAACATTCAATAGAATCATGGCTGATCCGACGTCCGTCACATCCATGCTCCTGTCCTTTGCCCTTTCCCCTCGATTCCCCGACTAATTCAGAATCTATCTCTGTCAGCCTTAAGTACGCACGAGGTCTCTAACTCCACAGCGTTCTGGGCCAAGAGGTTCCAAAGATCTTCATCCTGAGAGAAGAAATTTCTCCTCACCTCAGACTGAAGCTGGCACCCCTTTATTCTCAGGCTCGTCCCTCTGGTCCAAGACCCTTCTATGAGGGGAAACATCCCCTCAGTATTTACTCTCTCCAGCCCCTTAAGAATCTGGTACGTTTGAGTTAAATCATTACTCTTTTTTTTTAAACTTCAGTGAGTCGTGTCCCAACCTGTTTAACCCTTGCTCATAAAACAATCCCTCCATACCGAGGATAATCCTAAGGAATCTTCCCCTAACGGTCTCCAATGAAATTATATCTTGATATCTTTCCTTAAATGAAGTGACTGAAACTGCACACAGTACTCCCGCTATGAGTTCACCAGCACCTTGTATGGTTGCTGTGACACTTCCCTACTCTTATACTCCAACACCCTTGAAGTAAGGGCCCACATTCGACCAGCCTTCCTGATTACCTGCTGTACCCTGTGTGCTAGCTTTCTGTGTTCTCCGCACAGCTTCCCCCAAGTCTTATTGCGTTGCAGGTGTCTGCAGGTTTTCTAAATTTAAATAATATTTTGCTCTTTTGTTCGCAATTCCCAAATTAATAAAAACATTTTTTAACACATTCTATTTAATTTGACATGTTTTTGCCCAGTTAGTTAACCTAATAATCAAAGGCTGTCTGTCAACTCTTTGTATTCCTTTCACAACCTATCTATTTTTGTGTCATCTATACATTTGCCTGTAGCATGCTCATTTCCTCCCTCCCTCCAAGTCAGTAATATATATTGGAAACAGTTATGATCACAGAACTGAATTCTGTGGAACCCCACTGGTCACCAGTCACCAGCCTGAAAAAGAACCTCGCTATCCTCAGTCGCTGTTTCCAGCCCATTAATCAATTATCTACCCACACCAATATACTACCTCTAATGCCGCGGAGCTTATATTAAGGGTTAGCATGTTTGGGATATCTTGTCAAACACCTTCTGGAAGTCCAAATACAACTTATCAACTAATTCTCCTCTCTCGACCCTGGTTGATATTTTCTTGAAAATCTGTAAGAAGTTATCCAGACATGATTTCCTTTTCATGAAGCCATGCCTACTCTGCTTGATCAGATTATTACTTTCCAAATTTGTTGCTCTTGCTTCCTTAATAATTGATCCTGGCATATTCCCAACAATAGATGTGAGGCTCATCTGCTTTATACTCCCTCCCTATGAATCGCTAGTGTGATATTGGCAGCAGAATGGAGTAATGGTCACAATCAGGTTAGCCACGATTTTACTGAATGATAGAAGGGTCAGAAGGGGCCAAATGGCCTCCTCCTCGTCCCAATTCTGATCACATTCTGAACCTGGCACTTGGAGTGTTCCATACCAAGACTCAAATCTAATGGTGGCGCGCTGCATGGAGGGCGAC
>NW_025194391.1:2953-4103 GCF_004010195.1 Chiloscyllium plagiosum | reverse complement strand
AACAGGGAGTTATGGAGCTGCAGCAAAACCTCGTGGCTCTTAAACTTGATCCCTCTGTCAATGAAAGCCAAAACACCATATCCTTTCTTAACGACCTTATGCACTTGGGTGGCAACTTTAAGGGAACTATGTACTTGTAAATCCAGATCTCTTTGTTCCTCCACACTGCCAATAATCCTGTCTTTAATCCGAAATTCAGCATTCAATCTCGACCTTCCAAAATGCATCGCTTCGCATTTATCCAGGTTGAACTCCATCTGCCATTTCTCAGCCCAGTTCTGCACCCTGTCTGTGTCGCACTGCAGCCTGCAGTCGCCATCCATACAATCGACGAAATCGATGATACCTCCAACCTTTGTGTCATCTGCAAAATTACTAACTCACCCCTCAACCTCCTCATCCAAGTCATTTATAAAAACTGCAAAGAGCAGAGGCCCAAGAACAGAGCTCTGCGGTACCCCACTCAACACTGTCCTCCAGGCAGAATACTTTCCATCTACAACCACTCAGTGCCCTCTGTCAGTCAGCCAATTCTGAATCCAGATAGCCAAATCTCCTTGTATCCCATACGTCCTGAAGTGATGAATAAACCTACCATGGGGAACCCTATCAAATGCCTTGCTGAAATCCATATGCACCACATCCACTGCTCGAACGTCATCGACCTGTCTTGACACTTCCTCAAAGATCTCAATAAGTTTTGTGAGGCATCACTTGCCCCTCACAAAGCCATGCATTTAAAAGGCATCTGGCTGAATATATAAATAGGAAGGGTTGAGAGGAATATGGGCCATTGTTGGCAAATGGGACTAGATGAATTTATGATATCTGGATGGCACAGACGAGTTGGATCAAAGGAACTGTTTCTGTGGTGTACAATTTTTGTGACTCCATAATTAACTAACGTATCATGCCTGAACTGATGCTGCTTTCCAAACTCAATAACCAATGAAAAATGTTACTGAGGAATTGTCGATTGCCTGCCTTAGATTCCTGTGATCACGAGCACCCCAAAAAATCAACAATAGTGTGTCATTTGGAAGAACTGTGTGAGATGTCAAGTGAGCCCTTTCTTGCTGTTGAGAACAAGAAGTCGTCTTTTCCAAGCAAAACCTGGTGACGCTGATGAGATTATTACTCGTAACTGGCA
>NW_025194391.1:0-2589 GCF_004010195.1 Chiloscyllium plagiosum | reverse complement strand
CAGGGGTGTCTGTAAGTCTGAGAGTGTGTGTCTAAGTAGATGAGGTATTACTTTTGCGTATGTGTGCAAATGCATGCAAGTGTGTGTTTGCGTGCATGTATCAGTTCATGCACACGCACATGTGTGTTTCTGAGAGTGTGAATGTATCTGATTATAGTCCAACAGTTTTAATTGGAAGCACTAGCTTTCAGAGTGCTGCCCCTCATCAGTTGGCTGTGGGCGCAGCGCTCCAAATGCTAGTGCTTCCAATGCAACCTATTGGACTATAATCTGGTGTTGTGTGATTTTTAACTTTGCACACCCCAGTCCAACACCGGCATCTCTAAATCTAGCATATATCTGTGAGGACGCAAGTTTGTGTATCTGTGTATCTATGTTAATGTGCCAGACTGTTGTGTGAATGTTTGTGAGAGGACTTGTTTGTCTGAATGTGAGTGCATGTGTGTATGTGCATGTGTATATTTGACTCTGTGACTCTGTGTGTGTGTGAGAGAGAGAGAAAGAGACAGTGACACATAGACAGTGGCAGTCAACAGAGTTGCAGAGAGACAGAGACAGAGGGAAAGGCAGAGGAGAGGAGGGGGTGTGGAAGAGAGACAGAGCCAACTCTACTCGAAGAGACACAGGGATATTAACAGACAGCACAGGGGCAGTCAGAAAGGGGATGGGAGATAGAGACCCACACCGGTAAAGACAGAGACATAGTCAAGAGGGATGGAGAAAGACAGTGACGAACACACAGTGGGAAAATCAGATAGGGAAAGGGGCGGTGACAAACCTGGAGACCGTCAGCAAAAGAAAGACAGGCCCAGAAGCAGAAAAGAAGAAGCAGACTTCAAGTGGGGAAAACATAAGATAGAGCCTCATGTCGTTGAGAGAGATAGCAAGAAATGAAACATGAGTGGAAGAGAGCGCTGAGAGATGCGAAAAAGACAACAAAACAGAAAGACAGCAAGACACATAAACAGGAGGGCACAAGAATGAGGGAGGAGGAGTCAATGTAGAAGAGAGAGAGACAACGATAAATAAAAAAGGATGCAAATGGAGAAAAACGAACAATTCAAAAACGATGAAATTACTGAAAAAAAACAGAGTGAGCGACACCAAGAGGGAGTGCAGGACAGAGAAACCGAAAAAAGACAGGCGGGGTGAGAGTGGCGAAGAGAGAGAATGGAAGAGTTAATCATGTGGACACGATGGGCCGAATGGCCTTACTTCCGCTCCTATGTCTATGTCTTATCTAAATAAGTGCCAGAATCCGACACAATCCACAAAATCCAGAGCACAGTAAGCACCCAGAAATTCATCTATTTTTTTGTCGCAGTGGTTTGACCTCTGCAGCCTTTTGGAGAGGGGGTATCCACAGGATCACCATCCTCTGAGTGAAGAAAGTTCTTATCTCAGTTTTGCAAGGCCATGTCTTGTGAAATGCCAAAGAATAGCAAGGCTTCTGCCGTACGTTCGTGCATTTCCTATGATTATGAAATGCTGTTGGTGCTTAAGGTTTATGTCCTCAGCCAACTCCATGAATTCTCAGTCTGATTCGCCATTCTTCAGAATCCTGGAGAATTTAATACTGTGTTAGGTGGACTTCAAATCTTGCGACGGTTACTGAAGCCTATGTAGTCACCGTGGTCACCCCAACAAACTCTTTCCTCTTTTTGTGTCTTCATCATCGTCCGTTGACCATATGAAATTTAAAGACGTAGAAAATACGGCACAAGTAAGTCATTCAGCTTCAAGTCTGCGACACCATGCAACATGTTAGTGGCTGATCAGCAAACTCCGTCCCCATTTCTCACTTTTCCCCTGACACGATGACGCCTGTAATTCAAAGAACAATATTGAACGCGTTCATGAAAACGTTCAATATTTAGTCGTCAGTGACCTTCCGCCGCAGAAATTTCTGCAGGCCCTCCATTCTCTGGGTGAAGAGTTTCTGCTCATCTCAGTCCGAAATAGCCCATCATGTACCTTCATGCTATGACTCCCTGGTGTATACTCCATAATTACCTAAAGCAACCTTCCTTCGTTTAGCCTGTCTACTCCTGTTAGAATTTTATAGTTTTCTATGAACCAACTCGTCATTCATTTAAACCCAGTGTATACAATCCCAACTGAATCAGTCTCTTTTCATAAATCTATCCTGCCTTTCCAGGAATTAGTTCGTTAAAATTTTCTGCGCTCCGTCCATCGTCAGAACATCCTTGCACAGATAAGGAGACCACAGCGCCACACATTCTTCCAGGTTTGGTCTCAACAAGACACTGTACAAGTTCAGCAATCCATCCCTTGTCCTGTGACTCGAATTCCATCGCTATGAAGACCAAAACGCCATTTTATCATCTGCTGCACCTTCTTGTTTACTTTCAGCAAGAGGTGTAGAAGGACACCAGCTCTTGTTTTAATGTCTACTGCTTTTCGATCAGCAACTATTTTTTTCTGGACCAGTCACTCTCTTAGAGTCACAGAGTAAGAGTCATACTATACGGAAAAAGATGCTTTTCTCCAACTCGTCCATATTTCAATTAAAGACTGCCACCTGCCGACGCCTGGCACATATCGCTGCAAATTCTCCTATCTATGTAT
>NW_025194390.1:0-4102 GCF_004010195.1 Chiloscyllium plagiosum | reverse complement strand
CATTCTCAGTTGCTCTATCTTTAGTTATTTCAAGTTTTTCCGCAATTTTCCGTAGTGTTCCTGTCAGCACTGCCTTGTTCAATCTTAGAAGACATTAAGTTAATTTTGCTTTCTGCTAACATTTACTTGGTGTACATTCTCATCTCGAAGCCATAATAAGTTGAATAAATACGTTGGCCAGCATTCTTCACAATTCATATTCGAGTTTTCCGTCATTATACTCTCAAATTGACGAAGAGTCCATTAAAGAAGAATGAATTCCTTTGTGATTAAAATCTGCAACATTCATTTTTTTTTCTCCCTCTCTCTGTATATTGCAGCTAACTTAGCAGTTATTGTGATCCTCTCTCTAAGAAGGTGCGGTATCTCCGGATGCATCATCTATTACCTGGTGTCAATGGCGGTTTCAGATCTACTGCTCATTGTGACTGCGGCCATATTAAACCGTGTTGCTGGGACTTATTTCCCCTTCTGTTTCCTCTCAATCACGCCAGTGTGCAGTTTGCGTTCTGCAATTAATTATGGATTTATTGATAGTTCTAACTGGTTAACAGCCGCTTTCACCATTGATCGATTTGTTGCCATTTGTTGTCAGACGCTCAAACTAACATATTGCACCAGGAGGATGGCAATGCGCGTTGTAGGAATTGTGATCACATTAAGTTGCATAAAAAACACATTTATGTATTTTATACATGAACCAAGGTACATTGTAAAAAATATACCTTGGTTCTGTAACCTTAAAGAAATATATTTTACTTCAATTGCTTGGATTGCATACGACTGCATTCGTTCAATTTTAACCACTTGCCTCCCATTCATTTTGATTTTACTGCTCAATACTCTGACCGTGAGATACATTCTAGTAGCTAATAGAGGCCGCAGGAGACTGCAAAAGCAGAATATTGGAACGAATCAGAGCGATGCAGAGCTGGAGAAGCGGAGAAAGTCTATTGTTTTGCTCTTTGCCATTTCAGGCAGTTTCATTCTGTTCAATGCATTGTATTTCATAATAATCCTGTATGTCCGCGTTAGGAATCTTATTTATGCCTCCGCTTCTGACTTTAATAATCTCCTTTTTGTCCTCAATGAAAGTGCGATTATGCTTCAGTTTTTGAGTTCCTGCATCAACCCATTTATTTATGCTGGAACTCAAAACAAATTCAGAGCTGAGTTAAAGAAGGTGGTACAATATCCTTGGATTCATTTCCTCAAAAAGTGGAAGATTAAAAAATAAGCAATAGGGATAGAATGCAGTGGTATTGTCAACAAATTATTAATCCTGCGTTTCAGACTGATACTGAGAGCATACATTGTGAAATGCTTCAATGAAGCAGGTCATTTCAAGTTAGATTCAAAACTGAAAAATCGAGAACACAATGCTAATCTCAATAACAGTGACTTCGAGCTGTCGCAGCCACAAGCTCATTCACCGAGGCCATTAAGGACGGAATTCTGCAAAGATGACCTGATTGTGTCTACGTCGGACACCAATTCCTCTGAAATGAGCTTGACAACGAACTGTTCTCTGAGGTAGTCTGCAAAACAATTCAGTTTAAGAACCATTTGGGAAAGGCAATGAACATGACCCTCGAGAAATGTATCCTGATGACCATTTGACCAGTTGCAGCCTGGCCAGCTGCAAATTGTAATAAACTGATCTTCACTGTATACCATAGATGTCAACTAATTAATTGTCAATTCTACATCCCGTCATCATGTGCGAGCGCAATCGCCAATTTGACACAGTTAACTTGCAGCATATATCAGGGTTCTTGTTTCTTGTATTCAATTCCTGCCTGCTCCAGAGATTTGCAATAACAGAACCGTATTGATAGATCTCTATCTCTGAGGGATTCATTGTCACCTACACCAGAGGTGCGCAGTAAGATTTCTAAACAGATTAATTGGAAAATGACATTGACCAAGACTGCTTGCCTTCTGTAACTAAAATGGAATGTAACATGTTTTGATGAAACTTTCTCATGTTTAGCTGCATTGCCATTAAAACTGCTACTAAGTTGACAAAACAAAGTGTTGCAATGGATGAATACCATTTGTCAGTTTAACACATATGAAAGGGTAATCATGCAAAATCAATCTGTGGTCACAGGCCACGGATCGTATTTTTTATATGCTGGCTCTGTGAAATGCTAAGTAGGACAACTGAATGATTTGGGATCCTCGAGGCGCTTCTGGTATTTTTGGTCACTAAATGGAGGCACAAGATTCTTCGATAAAAGTGAATATGAGCTGTTTGAACAGAGGTCGTCAACACCCATCACTGGACCGGTAGACATTGCTGAGATAAGAGCATATGAATAAGCATAGTCCAATTCACCCCGTGAATTGTTTTCGCCATTTATTGAGATCATGTCTCATACATGGCATGAATGCATATACCTGCCTCTGGGCCATAACTCTTGCTATCTTTTGATTAATATAAAAGTTATCTCAGATTTAAAACAGTGATTGATCTAACATTAACTACATTTGTAGAAGAGAGTTTTAAATATCGCCGATTGTGCATAAAAGTGCTTCTGAGCATCTCTCCTGCTTGACTGGAGCGAATTCTCAGACTATTCCCCTAGTTCCTGAATCCCCAAACAATTGAACCAGTTAATCTTGACTTTCCCTGTCTTTTTCCTGTTAATATATTGACAACTTCTGTCAGATCACCCCTTGACTTCGAAACTCGAGAGATTTTATCTGGAAAACCCGTGTTGCGTGATACGATGCTTGGAAATGTCATTGGGATCACTTGTTTAAAAATCTAATTTTAACAAATAAGCTAGATGAAATATGGTTTCTCTCGCAGCCTTACAGTCACCATTTACTTTCAGAATTACATAAAATATTTATTTGTATCTCATCGTTGTTTGTATCTTTCTTCTTGTCTGTATGTGGATTCATATTGCTTGTTTGTGCCCAAGTTTGTGAGCGCCTCTTATCAGTTTTGTTACTGTGATTCACATGTTCAACATGGTTTTCTCATGCAGTCATCTTTCACTGTCACTTCGATTTCTCACTAGATTGCTTTGGATCTCCTTTCGATCTGCTTTGACCGAGCACGCTTGGATTTCTTTCAAAAGTTGTACGAAGGATCATAAAATTAGCAGTTGTAAATCTTCACTGGCCAAGAAGCGATATTGTTGTGCAACATAAGGAACAGTGAGATATTCCGTGTTTTGGTTTTGAGAGACTTTTCAACAACTGTGTGTATAAAAAAGATTGAAGTGTTCAAATCCTCATTTTCACAATAATTGAATTCATTTAAAATCACTTCATTGCCGCTGTGAAACTCCAGAAAGTCGTCACTGACTCTGCAGAAGATTTAAAGAAGCTTTTTGATTCTTTTTAAACTCTGATTTTAGGCTTTTCGTGTACGATGTTTTGTGGGCAAATGAGATATAAACGGTGCAGCACAACACAGCTCACCACACCTTAACGTTTGCTCGTTCTGAACCAAGCTAAGCGATTTGGCTGCACAGGTTACACAGCTCTCACTTTTTCAAGATTGCCAATCTCTTGAGAGGTGGTGACCCTCTGGTTAAACGACTACTAGTCGCCTGTCTAATAAGAGGTCATTTGAAGGCGACAGGAGAAAAACGTGAAGGGATCCGAGTGTCAACTTTTCCAGAAGGTGGTTTGTATATGGAATGAACTGTCAAAAGAAGTTGCAAATTCTTGTCCAGTTGCAAACTTTTGAAAGACATTTGAACAGGTACATGAATAGGAAAGTTTATCATGTTTAGCCTGAAGCGTAGGATCTATGGGACACAGAGATAGCCAATTGGTTTTAAGATTGGCTCGAGGAAGTGAAGCAGAGGATGACAGTTGAAGGTTGTGTCTCGGGATGGAGGGCTGTGACAATGAGTGGTGTGCCAGAGGGGTAAGGTCTGAGATGTTTGTTAATTGTTAATGACATAAATATTCTGGATGTGAATGTACAAGGCATGATTAGTAATTTTTGGGTGGTAGAAATTTGGAGGTATCGTTGATCGTCTGAAAGATTATCATAAATTGCAGAGGGATCTTGATCAGATGAGCAAGTGGGCTGAGGATTGGTAATTGCAATTCAATGCAAATAAATGTGAGAAGT
>NW_025194389.1:0-4102 GCF_004010195.1 Chiloscyllium plagiosum | reverse complement strand
ACTCCTGGTCTCTGATCGAACACTGTAACAGAGTTCGACTGTACTCCTGGTCTCTGATCTAACACTGTAACGGAGTCTGGCTGTACTCCTGGTCTCTGATCGAACACTGTAACAGAGTCTGAATGTGCTCCTGGTCTCTGATCTAACACTGTAACAGAGTCTGACTGTACTCCTGGTCTCTGATCGAACACTGTAACAGAGTCTGAATGTACTCCTGTTTTCCGATCCAACACTGTAACAGAGTCTGAATGTACTCCTGGTCTCTGATCTAACACTGTAACAGAGTCTGACTGTTCTCCTGGTTTCCGATCCAACACTGTAACAGAGTCTGACTGTACTCCTGGTCTCTGATCTAACACTGTAACAGAGTCTGACTGTACTCCTGGTCTCTGATCTAACACTGTAACGGAGTCTGACTGTACTCCTGGACTCTGATCTAACACTGTAACGGAGTCTGACTGTACTCCTGGACTCTGATCGATCACTGTAACAGAGTCTGACTGTACTCCTGGACTCTGATCTAACACTGTAACGGAGTCTGACTGTACTTCTGGTCTCTGATCGAACACTGTAGCGGAGTCTGACTGTCCTCCTGGTCTCTGATCTAACACTGTAACAGAGTCTGACTGTACTCCTGGTCTCTGATCAAACACGGTAACGGAGTCTGACTGTACTCCTGGTCTCTGATCTAACACTGTAACGGAGTCTGACTGTACTCCTGGTCTCTGATCTAACGCTGTAATGGAGTCTGACTGTACTCCTGGACTCTGATCTAACACTGTAATGGAGTCTGACTGTACTCCTGGTCTCTGATCGAACACTGTAACGGAGTCTGACTGTACTCCTGGTCACTGATCTAACACTGTAACGGTGTCTGACTGTACTCCTGGTCTCTGATCTAACACTGTAACGGAGTCTGACTGTACTCCTGGTCTCTGATCGAACACTGTAACGAAGTCTGACTGTACTCCTGGTCACTGATCTAACACTGTAACAGAGTCTGACTGTACTCCTGGACTCTGATCTAACATTGTAACGGAGTCTGACTGTACTCCTGGTCTCTGATCTAACTCTGTAACGGAGGCCTACTGTACTCCTGGACTCTGATCTAACACTGTAACGGAGTCTGACTGTACTCCTGGTCTCTGATCGAACACTATAACGGAGTCTGACTGTACTCCTGGTCTCTGATCGAACACTGTAACGGAGTCTGACTGTACTCCTGGTCTCTGATCTAACACTGTAACGGAGTCTGACTGTACTCCTGGTCTCTGATCGAACACTGTAACGGAGTCTGACTGTACTCCTGGTCTCTGATCTAACACTGTAACGGAGTCTGACTGTACTCCTGGACTCTGATCTAACACTGTAACGGAGTCTGACTGTACTCCTGGACTCTGATCGAACACTGTAACGGAGTCTGACTGTATTCCTGGACTCTGGTCGAACACTGTAACGGAGTCTGACTGTACTCCTGGTCTCTGATCGAACACTGTAACGGAGTCTGACTGTACTCCTGGTCTCTGATCGAACAGTGTAACGGAGTCTGACTGTACTCCTGGTCTCTGATCTAACACTGTAACGGAGTCTGACTGTACTCCTGGTCACTGATCTAACACCGTAACGGAGTCTGACTGTACTCCTGGTCTCTGATCTAACACTGTAACGGAGTCTGACTGTACTCCTGGACTCTGATCTAACACTGTAACGGAGTCTGACTGTACTCCTGGTCTCTGATCTAACACTGTAACGGAGTCTGACTGTACTCCTGGACTCTGATCTAACACTGTAACGGAGTCTGACTGTACTCCTGGTCTCTGTTCGAACACTGTAACGGAGTCTGACTTTACTCCTGGTCTCTGATCTAACACTGTAACGGAGTCTGACTGTACTCCTGGTCACTGATCTAACACCGTAACGGAGTCTGACTGTACTCCTGGACTCTGATCTAACACTGTAACGGAGTCTGACTGTACTCCTGGTCTCTGATTGAACACCGTAACGGAGTCTGACTGTACTCCTGGTCTCTGATCTAACAATGTAACGGAGTCTGACTGTACTCCTGGTCTCTGATCTAACAGTGAGTCCCTCGTGTGTTTCAGGTGAACCTGTTTGATGATCCCCTGGTGTCGGGTGAGCTGTCCCACTGCCCGAATGAGGAAGGGGCTGAGAGAGCAATCCCTGCCTGAGGACACTGACCTGCAAAGGGAGAATGTTGATCAGGCAGGTGACACCAAACGCCACAAGGAGGAGGTTTGTGAAGACAAACGCTCGGATGGCATTGGTCAGTTTTTGGACCGTCCTGTCCCGTGGCTGTTTCCCAGAAGGATGTTCAGATGTCGGACTGAAAACGAAAGCACAAAGTCGCAGAAGATCAGAGGAATAATCTCTGGAGGTATCACTAAATAATCTCCCTCACACTGTCACTCAGTAACCCCCCTCCCCCCCACCCAGTGCCCTGTGTTACTGACTGTATCTCTCCTGATGTTAATCCAGCTCCTTCACCCTGTCACTCAGTAACCCCTCTCCCCCCAGCGCCCTGTGTCACTGACTGTATCTCTCCTGATGTTAATCCAGCTCCCTCACACTGTCCCTCTTTCCTGAAGAAGGGCTTATGCCCGAAACGTCGATTCTCCTGTTCCCTGGATGCTGCCTGACCTGCTGCGCTTTTCCTGCAACACATTTCCAGCTCTGATCTCCAGCATCTGCAGACCTCACTTTCTCCTCAGTAATTGGTCTTGTACAGTTAACCTTCTCCTGATCCTGTGGGACAGGCCTGATGTTTCTCCAGGATCTCTGATGGACCTCCCTCAGACCTCCTGCCTCTCTCACCTTATTGACGTCTCGACACATTCTTTCAGTCGCCAGTCCATGATGTAGCCAATGAGGGGAGAGGTGAACAAGCACAGCAGCTGAAGGATCCCAAAAATGGACGAATAGAAGTTCACTGAAAGTAAAGAGAGGGGCAGGTGAACTTGGCTGATCTCAGGGTCACCAGGAGCTGTAATGACAGCCAGTGGCCACCAGATGCCCCTAGAGGTCCACCGAGCAAACCAACCGCGCTCTGGTGGCTGCTCCCATTAACTGCAGGGGCCCATCCTCTTAAAGGGGCAGGCCCCACAATGCCAACGGGTGCATTCCACCTCGGGGCCACTCGCTGGGTGGCAAACATTTTTTCTCACACTCCACCCTTTGCACGTCTGTCAGGACCTGCCCCCTTCTCGTTCCCATTTACCAGCGGGAATGGCATCTCCCGATATAGTCTGTCCCCTCCGCTGACATATTTCTGCACCACCAACCCCACCCCCCACCCCCAAACCCCCCCGCCCCCACTCTGAGGGGAAGGGTTCCAGATTCTTCAATCTGCAGGGATAACGGTGCCCCACAGAGTGAGATCACACACAAAACTTTCCAATAACACTGGCACTGGGCCGAGACATCACACTGCCTCGTCTCACTCGTCCCCCAGCACCATTACATCGTCACGCTTACCAATATCCCCAGCTTCGTCCAGTAATTCTGTGGAATCTGCAAACGGAAATAGAAATTCCATGAGGACAGGCCATTCAAAGGTGAATGGTCACACGATCACAGCATTCCTTCTATATTAGCGCACGGACTTGTATCACTCAGTCCCCTCACCCCACCCCCAACCTCCCTCTCTCTCTCTCTAAGGGATATATCTGTACACCGTCTGGTGTCTCTCAGTCCCCCCTCTCTCTCTCAGGGAGATATCTGTACACTGACTGTTGTCTCTCAGTCCCCTCTCTCTCAGGGACATATCTGTACACTGACGGGTGTCTCTCAGTCTCCCCTCTCTCTCTCAGGGAGATATCTGTACACTGACGAGTGTCTCTCACTCCCCTCTCTCTCTCAGGGAGATATCTGTACACTGACGGGTGTCTCTCAGTCCCCCCTCTCTCTCTCAGGGAGATATCTGTACACTGACTGGTGTCTCTCAGTCCCTCACTCTCTCAGGGAGATATCTGTTCTCTGACTGGTGTCTCTCAGTCCTCTCTCTCTCTCAGGGAGATATCTGTACACTGACTGGTGTCTCTCAGTCCGCTTTCTCTCTCTCAGGGAGATATCTGTACACTGACTG
>NW_025194388.1:0-4102 GCF_004010195.1 Chiloscyllium plagiosum | reverse complement strand
AAACTCTATTAAGTTGGTAAGGCACGATCTCCCCACACAAAATCATGTTGCCTATCACTGATAAGCTCATTCTTCTCTAAATATAAATAGATCCTATCCCTCAGTACCTTCTCCAGCAACTTTCCCAAGACTGATGTCAGGCTCACTGGTCTGTAGTTATCCGGAATATCCTTACTCCTCTACTTACACAGGGGGACAACATGAGCAACCTTCCAGTCCCCTGGCACCTCACCTGTGGTTAAGGATGATGACAGGGGATGAGAGGGGACGATGTATTTGATCGTGCTGTCCTGCTGGAGGTGGTGGAAGTGGCGGGGGATGATTGTGTGAATGTGGAAGTGAGTGCATGAGTGCAGTGGAAAGTGAGGATGAGGGAAATTGTTCTGGAAAGGAGGCGAAGGTGTGAGGGTATAAACACAAGAGGTGGGTCCGTCACAGTTGAAAGTCCTGTCCACCAGAGTTGTGGGGGGGGGGAGGATTTCTCATCTGAGGGAAAGCGAAGCCATGTCGGAGGTTTCCCAGTGGAATGTAGCATCATCAAACAGAAATAACAGAGACAGAAAACTGGGAGAATGGAGTCACTCTCGGCTGATCATGTGTTCGGCCACATCGAGAAGATCTTCCTGAAAGATTGAAAAGAATCAAGCATTTTAATTGCAGATTTTTGTCTTACATCTTACCTAAAGCAGGATGTAAAAAAATAGGGTCAGATACTTAAGAAGATATTTCATAATGTTCAGCAATGATTGTTTCTGATCAAAAAGATGGACTCAATAAGAAGATGAACAACCCAAAGTTCAAAGACTCTGTCAAGGAGAGTATTCAACTAGAAAATTCAAATTGGCGAGAATTAGGGTTGGCCCAGTTTGGGATGCTTATTTTAGGAATAAGAGGCAGATGATATAAAGTGAAAAAGAAGAAAAATATTATGAAAATAAATTGGCATGAAATCTCAAGACAAGTAGCAAGCACATCTCCGTGTGCACAGGAATATAGTTCAAGATGGGTGTGTGATCCTTGGAAGAAAAAAATCCAGACAAGTCCACGTGGAACACCAGGAGTGAGGAATGGTTACAGGGAACACCAGGAGTGGGGAATGGTTACAGGGAACACTGGGAGTGGTGAACGGATACAGGGAACACCAGGAGTGGGGAATGGTTACAGGGAACACTGGGAGTGGTGAACGGATACAGTGAACACCAGGAGTGGGGAATGGTTACAGGGAACACCAAGAGTGGGGAATGGTTACAGGGAACACTGGGAGTGGGGAACGGATACAGGGAACAGGCAGAGAATTTCAACCACAGGGGCAGGCACCCTGAGCATTTCAATAAAATTTCTTGAATTGTCCCCAACAAAAGGAACAAGGTTTTTAACAAACAATTTAATCTAAGGGCAGATCAGTCAGCAGCAGCTGATGCATGGTTTTAAAAGAAATGTTTGCAGAGAAACTGGCAACATTGTGTGAAAGATTCCAGAACTCTGGATTACAGGAGTGTTCCAGCAAAAACAGGGAAACGCCAACGTCGTGCCTGTCTTCAAGAAAGGGGCGAGACAGAAAGCACTATCCCAAAATCATCCATGCGCTTATCTAAGGATTGTTTAAATCTCCCTAAAGTGGCTGAGTTTACTACATTAGCAGATTGTGCATTCCATGCCCTTACCACTCTGCATAAATAACCTGCCTCTGACATCTGTCTTAAATCTATCACCCCACAATTTGTAATTATGCCACCTCGTACGCGCTGAAGTAATCATCCTAGGAAAATGACTTTCACTGTCTACCCTATCTAATCCTCTGATAATCTTGTACATCATTATCAAATCCCCTCTTAGCCTTCTTCTTGTCAATGAGAACACGTTCAACTCTCTCAGCCTTTCCTCATAAGACCTTCCCTCCAGACCAGGCAACATCCTGGTAAATCTCCTCTGCACCTTTTCCAATGCTTCCATATCCTTCCCGAAATATGGTGACCAGAACTGTACAAAATATTCCAAGTATGGCCACACCAACATTTTGTATAGTTGCAGCATGATATTGTGGCACTGGAACCCAATCTCTCTACCAATGAAACCTAACACACCGTATGCCTTCTTAACAGCACTATCAACCTGGGTGGCAACTTTTAGGGATCTATGTACATGGACTCCAAGATCTCTCTGCACATCCACACTAGCAATAATCTTTCCATTGACCCAGTACTCTGCCTTCCTGTTATTCTTCCCAAAGTGCATCACCTCACATTTAGCAGCATTGAACTCCATTTGCCACCTCTCAGCCCAATTCTGCAGTTTATCCAAGTCCCCCTGCAATCTGCAACATTCTTCCACACTGTCCACTACTCCGCCAACTTTAATGTCATCTGCAAATTTACTAATCCATCCACCTATGTTTGCGTTTAAGTCGTTTATAAAAATTACAAACACCAGTGGTCCCAAAACAGATCCTTGTGGCACACTACTAGTAACTAGACTCCAGGCTGAATATTTTCCATCAACCACCACTCGCTGCCTTCTTCCAGAAAGCTAATCCAAACTGCTAAATCACCTTCAATCCCAAGCCTCTGCATTTTCTCCAACAGCCTACCATGTGGAACCTTATCAAAGGCTTTACTGAAGTCCATGTCTACTATGTCAACTGCCCTATCCTCATCTACATGCTTGGTCACCTCCTCAAAAAACTCAATGAGGTTTATGAGACGCGACCTGCCCTTAACAAAACCATGTTGACTATCTGAAATCAAATTGTTGTTTGCGAGATTATTATAAATCTTACCTCTTATAACCCTTTCCAGGACCTTTCCTACAACAGAAGTAAGGCTCACTGGTCTATAATTACCTGGGCCATCTCTGCTGCCCTTCTTGAACAAGGGCACAACATTTGCAATCCTCTAGCCCTCTGGTACCAAACCTGTAGACAATGACGACTCAAATATCGAAGCCAAAGGCTCTGCTACCCCCTCCCTAGCTTCCCAGAGAATCCTCGGATAAATCCCATCTGACCAGGGGACTTGTAGACTTTCACTCTTTCGCGAATTGATAACACCTGTTTGTAACTAACCTCGATCCTTTCTAGTCTAATATCTCGTACCTCATTCTTCTTCTCTACTATATTCTCCATTTCCTGAGTGAGAACTGATGAGAAATGTTTGTTTAGCATCTCTCTGATCTCCACAGGATCAACACTCAACTTCCAACTTCTGTCTTTGATTGGCCCTATTCCTACCCTAATCATCCTTTTATTCCTCCAATCTGAGATCACTCAGAACATGACAAGCAGACTCATAAAGGGGAACTCGTAGACAGCATATTCAGCATTCCAGATGTATAAGGATATAGATAGATAGACAGATAGACAGACATTTTATATATATATATATATCTACTGGATGGCATCTGTTCTTTATAAATTGCCCTGATGGTTTGAAGGCGGGGCTGAGTGTAATACATGTCCAAGCTTGTGGATGACACAAACATAAGTGGGAGGGCATGTTGCAATAACGATGTAAGGAATCTGAAAGAGGATATTGATAAGGTCAGTGAGCAGACTGGCGGGGGAATCCATTGTAAAATAGAAGCATTAGATAATGCACTTTTGCACTGAGAACCAAAAGGCAGGCCATTATTTAATGGAGAGGACTCCAAAAAAATGTGCATTGCAAAGGGATTGGGGTGTTCCTGTGTATGACACATCAAGTTAACATGCTGGTGAAGCAAGTAACTAGGATGGTTCATTAGACTGATTCCTGTGGTGAAAGTGTTGACTTATCAAAAATGTCTAAAATGGTTAGGCAATTATTCATTGTGGTTGAAACGAATAATGGGTGCTATTACTGAAAACTGCAAATACGTAAGTGACAAGGTAAATGTTGAGATGGTGTTTCCACTCCTGGATGGAGTCTTGAAGTCAGGGACATACACATAGAATGAAAAAATATCAATTTAGAACTGAGATGCTAAGAAATGGCTTCTCTCAGAAGGCACGGAGTGTCTGCAATTGCGTATCCTGGAGGGTTGTGGAGGCGAGATCACTGAAAGTGTTTAGAGAGGGGGTGGATGACATTTTGATACCTCAGCGAGTTGAGGGATACAAGGAGCTGAT
>NW_025194387.1:1790-4102 GCF_004010195.1 Chiloscyllium plagiosum | reverse complement strand
GTATTTATCCATCCAGCACATACTCTGAGCCCTGAACTGGGGCAAATGCAAATCTCCTAGTTATATATATTTAGTTAACCCGCGAGCCCACAGTCAGTGCCGTATAATGAGAAGACTGTAAATGTCATGGTTATATACATTCATTTAACCAGCCAGCACAGAGTCAGTGCTCTAAACTGAGCAGACTGTAAATCTCCTGGTTATAAAAATTTTAGCCAGCCAACACACAGTCAGTGCCCTGAACTGAAGAGACTCTAAATCTCCTGGTTATATACAATTAATCAGTCAGCACAGAGTCACTGCCTTAACTGAGGAGACTCTAAAACTCCCAGTTATAAGTATTTAAACAGACAGCACAGAGTTAGTGCCCTAAAGTAAGGAGACGCTAAAGCTCCTGGTTATATATATTTAAATAGACAGCACAGAGTCAGTTCCTTGAAATGAGGAGACTCTAAATCTCCTGGTCATATATATGTTTTTATCCATCCAGCACATAGTCTGAGCTCTAAACTATATATTTAGAGTCTCATTAGGTAAGAGCGCCGACTCAGGGCTGGCAAATTAAGTATATGTAATCAGGAGATTTAGAGTCTTCTCAGATTAGGGCACTGCCTCTGTGCTTACTGTTTAAATATACATAACCAGGAGATGTACAGTCTACTCAGTTAAGGCAGACTCTGTGCTGGCTAGTTAAATAAACACATATAACCAGGAGACTTGAATTCTCCACCTTTGAGGGCACTGACTGAGAACCAGGAGATTTATAGTCTCCTCAGTTTAGGGCACTTACTGTGTGGTGGCTGGTTAAAATATTTATAACCAGAATATTTAGAGTCTTCTCAGTTTGGGGCACTGACTCTGGGCTGGTTGGTTAAATACGTAGATATAATCAAGAGATTTAGAGTCTCCTCAGTTTAGAGTAGTGACTCTGTGCTGGCTGGTTAAACAAATATATACATCCCGGAGATTTAGAATCTCGTCAGCTTAGGTCATTGACTCTGTGCCCTAAATATATATATTTAACCAGCCCGCACAGAGTCAGTGCCCTAAACTGAGGAGAGTGTAAATCTCCTGGTTATATATATTTAACCAGCCAGCACAGAGTCAGTGCCCTAAACTGAGGAGAGTGTAAATCTCCTAGTTATAAATATTTAACCAGCCAGCACAGACTTAGTACCCTAAACTTAGGAGACTCTAAATCTCCTGGTTATACATATTGATTTAACTAGGCAGCACAGAGTCAGTGCCCTAAACTGTGGAGACTCTAAATCTACTGATTGCACATATGTATTTGACCAGCCAGCGCAGAGGCAGTGCTCTAAACTAAGGAGACTCTAAATCTCCTGGTTCAATATATTTATTTAACCAGCCAACCAGAGTCAGTGCCCTTAGCTGCGGAGACATAAATCTTCTAGATTAATATATTTATTTAACCAGCCAGCACAGAGTCAGTGACGTAAACTGATGAGACTCTAAATCTGCTGGTTATACATATATTTAACCAGCCAGCACAGATTCAGTGCTCTAAAATGGGGAGACACAAAATCTTCTGCTCACAGATAGTGAACCAACCAGTCCAGAGGTAGGACCAACAACTGAGGAGACTCTAAATCTCCTGGTTAAATATATTTATTAAACCATCCAGCAAAGAGTCAGTACCCCAAATTGAGGAGAAGATGAATCTCCTGGTTATATAGATTTAAATGGACAGCACAGAGTCAGTGCCATTAATGAGCAGAATCTATATCTCTTGGTTTTATATATCTATTTAACCAACCAGCACAGAGTCAGTGTCATATAATGCGCAGAATCTAAATTTCCTGGTTATATATATTTATTTAACCAGCCAGCACAGAGTCAGTGCCCGAAACTAAGGAGACACTAAATTCCCTGATTATGTTTGTTTATTTAACCAGCCAGCACATCGTCTGAACCCTAAAATGAGCTGACTCTAAATCTCCTGCTTATATTTATTTACCCAGTCAGTCCAGAGTAAGTGCCCCAAACTGAGGAGAATCTAAATATCCTGGTTATAGATTAGATTAGATTAGATTAGATTAGATTACATTACATTACATTACAGTGTGGAAACAGGCCCTTCGGCCCAACAAGTCCACACCGACCCGCCGAAGCGCAACCCACCCACACCCCTACACCTAACACTACGGACAATTTAGCATGGCCAATTCACCTTACCTGCACATCTTTGGACTGTGGGAGGAAACCAGAGCACCCGGAGGAAACCCACGCAGACACGGGGAGAACGTGCAAACTCCACACAGTCAGTTGCCTGAGGCAGGAATTGAACCCGG
>NW_025194387.1:0-1685 GCF_004010195.1 Chiloscyllium plagiosum | reverse complement strand
CTAAACTGAGGAGACTCTAAATATCCTGGTTTTATATATATTTATTAAACCATCCAGCACAGAGTCAGTGCCCTAAACTGAGGGGAATCTGAATCTCCTGGTTATATATATTTATTTAATCAGACAGCACAGAGTCAGTGCCCTAACCTGAGGAGACTCTACATCTCCTGGTTATATATATTTATTTAATCAGACAGCACAGAGTCAGTGCCCTAACCTGAGGAGACTCTACATCTCCTGGTTATATATATTTATTTAATCAGACAGCACAGAGTCAGTGCCCTAACCTGAGGAGACTCTACATCTCCTGGTTATATATATTTATTTAATCAGACAGCACAGAGTCAGTGCCCTAACCTGAGGAGACTCTACATCTCCTGGTTATATATATTTATTTAATCAGACAGCACAGAGTCAGTGCCCTAACCTGAGGAGACTCTACATCTCCTGGTTATGTATATTTACCCAGCCAGCCCAGAGTCAGTACCCCAAACTGAGGAGACTCTAAATATCCTGGTTAGATATATTTAACCAGCCATCACACAGTCAGTGCCCTAAACTGAGGAATATCTCAATCTCCTGGTTATATACATTTAAACAGACAGCACAGAGTCAGTGCCCTTAATTGAGGAGACTCGAAGTCTCCTGGCTTTTTGAATTTAACCATCAAGCACAGAGTCAGTGTTGTAGACTGAGGAGAATCTGAATCTCCTGGTTATATATATTTATTTAACTCACCTGCAGAAATCTAAATCTACTGGTTTTATCAATTTATTTAACCAGCCACCACACAGTCAGTGCCCTAAACTGAGGAGACTCTAAATCGCCTGGTTATATATATTTAAACAGACAACACACAGTCAGTTCCTTGAAATGAGGAGACTCTAAATCTGCTGGTAATCAACCAGCCAGCACAGTGTCAGTGCCTTAAAATGAGGAGACTCTAAAACTCCTGGTAATTTATGTGTATTTATCCATCCAGCACATAGACTGAGGCCTAAACTGAGGAGACTCAAAATCGCCGAGTTATATATATTTATTTAACCCGCCAGCGCAAGTCAGTGTCCTAAACTGAGGAGACTCTAAATTTCTGGTTATATATATTTAAACAGACAGCACAGAGACAGTGCCCTTTACTGAGGAGACACTAAATCTCCTGTTTTTTTAATTTAACCAGCCAGCAAAAGTCAGTGCCCTAAAATGAACAGACTCTAAATCTCCTGGTTATATATATTTATTAAACCATCCAGCACAGAGTCTGTGCTCTAGACTGAGGAGAACCTGAATCTCGTGGTTTTAAAAATTTATTTAACAAGCCAGCAAAAAGTCAGTGCCCGAAACTGAGAAATATCTCAATCTCCTGGTTATATATATTTAAACAGACAGCACAGAGTCAGTGCCTTAACTGAGCAGACTCTAAATCTCCTGGTTATATATATTTATTTATTAAACCATCCAGCACAGAGTGAGTGCTCTAGACTGAGGAGACTCTAAGTCTCCTGGTTATAAAAATTTTAGCCAGCCAACACATAGTCAATGCCCTAAACTGAGGAGAATCTGAATCTCCTGGTTATATATATTTAAACAGACAGCACAGAGTCAGTGCCCCAAACTGAGGAGATTCTAATATATATATTTATCGATCCAGCACTGTGCCTGAAACTGAGGGGACTCTAAATCTCCTA
>NW_025194386.1:2928-4101 GCF_004010195.1 Chiloscyllium plagiosum | reverse complement strand
CATATCTGCTAGTGAACGGTTTCTTTCAGATAGTGAGGGAAACCTGTATTTATCTAAGATCATGTTTTAAGTGATTTGATTCCCCCTGTCAGTAGTCCCTGAGTGTGGTCATCTCCTTACATTTGTTAACGGGATTTGGGTATCTCTCACTGGGCCAGCATTAGTTCACTTTCACAGTTGTCCTTGAGAAGATCTTGAGCCACTGCAGGCCACGTGATTGATCTGATTTGATTTGATTTATTTTAGTCAAATGTACAATGGAAAGGATTGTTTTGCGAGGAGTGCAGGCACATGATAGTAAACAAGAAAACAGAGATCGTGGGGTACTTACACAGAGTGAGGCATACAAGGTTACAGCTTCACAGGAGGTGAGCAAAGCAAAATTGACATTAGCATGATTAATATTATTTGAAAAGTTAGAGATATCAATTCGTCAGTCTAATTATGGTAGGGAAGGAAGTATTCCTGAGCATGCTGGTTCATGCTTTCAAGCCTCTGTGTCTCCTCTCTGTTGGAAGAGGTGTAGGAGATCATTACTGGTTTGGGAGAGAGCTTTGATGTTGCCAGCCTTTCTGCGACAATGACAAGTATAAATGACGGAAGGTGGTCTTCCGAGATGGGTTGGGCTGTGCATACAACCGTCTGTAGTTTCTTATGATCCTGGGCAGAGCAGTTACCATGTCAGGCCATTATACACGTGACTAGAATGTTTTCAGTTGCCAGTGTACGGAACATTGGGAGACGGGTTGTTCTAAAATATTTAGATGTAACATTTGGCTATTAAATAGATACCCATGTTCGGGGTGCTGTTTTGACAACAGCTGAAATTTAACCAATGATTTTAAATTATGTCTTCGATATCAAAAACCAGTTGAGTTAATTGCATTGCCAGCATCGAACCAATGAGCCATCGCCGGCTTCAAACGAATAGAGAAGCCATCACCATCACAACGAGGGAGAAAGAGATAGATACGAAGGGAAGGAGAGAGAGAACACAGTGAGGGAAAACAGATGGACAGTCCGTCAAAGAGAGAACGGAAACAAAACAAGGAAACAAACCGTCACATGGATAGGGAGCAGGGAAGATAATAAGTTGAGGGAAAGAAACAGAAGGCAGGGAAAAGGAAAACAGAGGAAAACAGACAGGGAGAGAGACACAGGAAGAGACAAAGG
>NW_025194386.1:0-2127 GCF_004010195.1 Chiloscyllium plagiosum | reverse complement strand
CTTCCCTGCACATAACCATCTTGCCTATCATTGATAAGACCATTTTCATCCAAATGAGAATAGACCCTATCCCTCAGTATCTTCTCTAGCAGCTCGCCTACCCTGATGACAGGCTCACTGGTCGAAAGTTAACTGGATTATTCATGCTACCCTTCTTAAACAACAACTTTCCAGTCCTCCGGGACCTCATTTGTGTTCAAGGATGCTACAAAGATATTTATCAGTGCCCCAGCTATTTCCTATCTCCCTTCCCTCAGTAATCTGCGATAGCTGTGGAGCTTCTCGTCAAAAGGAAGAAGGTATCTTACATAAGGTGGAGTAAGTTACGGTCAAGCTCAGCTCTAGATGATTACAGGCAGGCGAGGAAGGAGCTCACAAATGGTCTGAGGAGAGCAAGGAGTGGGCACGAGAAAGGCTTGGCAAAACAGATTTGGGAGAACACAAAGGCATTTTGCACTTATGTGAGGAATAAGAGAATGGTCAAAGAAAGAGTAGGGCCGATCAGGATACTATAGGGAACTTGTGTGTGGAGTCTGAAGAGGTAGGGAGTTTTTGAGTTTTTTTTTCTTCTGTCTTTACGAAAGAAACGAACTTTGTAGTGAGTAAAGCCCTTGAAGAGCAGGTGTGCATGTCGGAATGGATAGAGATAGAGGAAGCTGATGTGCTGAAAAATTTGTCAAGCATTAAGATTCACAAGTCGACAGGCCCGGACCAGATTTGTCCTCGGCAGCTTTGGGAAACAAGGAATGCAATTGCTTCGCCACTTGCGAAGATCTTTGCATCCTCGCTCTCCATTGGAGTCGTAACTGAGGATTGGAGGGAAACAAATTAATTCCTCTCATCAAGAAATGAAATAGGGAAATCCCCGGCAATTACAGACCAGTAAGTCTTACGTCTGTCGTCTGAAAGGATGCTGAGGGACACGATTTATGACAATCTGGAAGAGGATGGCTTGATTAAATGCAGTCAACATGGCTTTGCGAGGGGCAGGTCATGCCTCACAAACCTTATCGAGTTCTTTGAGGATGTGACTAGAAAAGTTGATGAGCTGTGAATGTGGTATATATCGACTTCAGCAAGGCATTTGATAATGTTCCCCATGGTCGGCTCTTTCAGAAGGTCAGGAGGAATGGAATACAGGGGAACTTAGCTGTGTGGATAGAAAATTGGCTGGCCAACAGAAGACAGCGAGTGGTAGTAGAAGGAAAATATTCTGCCTGGAAGTCAGTGGTGAATGGTGTTCCACAGGGCTCTGTCCTTGGGCCTCTACTGTTTGTAATTTTTATTAATGACTTGAATGAAGGGATTGAAGGATGGGTCAGCAAGTTTGCAGACGACACAAAGGTTGGAGGTGTCATTGACAGTATAGAGGGCTGTTGTAGGCTGCAGCGGGACATTGACAGGATGCAGAGATGGGCTGAGAAGTGGCAGATGGAGTTCAACCTGGGTAATTGTGAGGTGATGCATTTTGGAAGGTCGTATTTGAATACTGAGTACATGATTAAGGATATGGTTCTTGGTAGTGTGGAGGAACAGAGGGACCTTGGTGTGCAGGTACACAGATCTCTTAAAATGGCCACCAAAGTGGACAGGGTTGTGAACAAAACATATGGTGTTTTGGCTTTCATGAACGGGGGGATTGAGTTTAAGAGTCGTGAGATCTTGTTGCAGCTCTATAAAACTTTGTCTAGACCGCACTTGGAATACTGTGTCCAGTTCTAGTCGCCCTATTATAGGAAAGATGTGGATGCTTTGGAAAGGATTCAAGGAGGTTTACCAGGATGCTGCCTGGAATGGAGGGCTTACCTTATGAAGAGAGGCTGACTGATCTCGGACCTTTTTCATTGGAGAAAAGGAGGGGGAGAGGGGATCTAATTGAGTTATACATGATAATGAGAGGCAAAGATAGAGTTGATAGCCAGAGACTATTTCCCAGGGCATAAATGGCTAATACGAGGGGTCATAGTTTTAAGCTGGTTGGCGGAAAGTATAGAGTGGATGTCAGAGGCGGGTTCTTTACACAGAGAGTTGTGAGAGCGTGGAATGCGTTGCCAGCAGCAGTTGTGGAAGCAAGGTCATTGGGGACATTTAAGGGACTGCTGGACATGCATATGGTCCCAGAAATTT
>NW_025194385.1:0-4101 GCF_004010195.1 Chiloscyllium plagiosum | reverse complement strand
TCTGCAACCGACTTTTCCTGGAACACTCTATATACAACATTTCCAGAAGATTCTATACCCAACTTTCCCCGGAACATTCTTTACATGACATCCCCAGAAAGTTCTGTATTCGACGTTCCACCAGAAAATTCTATTCCCAACACTCACTTCAACTTTCTGCAACTGATAGTCTGTGATAATCTCCAGAACATTCTGCAATCAACATGTCCCAGAAGATTCAGTACCCAACATTTTCCAGAACAATCTATTCCCAGCAATCTTTGGAATAATGTGTAACTGAGAGTTGCTAAAACATTCTACTTCCAACATTCCCCAGAACATTCCACAATCACTATCCCTCAGAAAGTTTGGTATCAGACATGCCCCGGAACATTCTATTCCCAATACTTGTCAGAACATTGTGTAACACATAGTCATTAAATCATTCTACACCAGACATTCCCCACACAGTCTGCAACGATCGTTCACCAGAAATTTCAGTACGTGACCTTCCCGGGAATATTCTGTTACCGACATTCCATGGAACATTCTACACCGACAATGCCTAGAACGTTATCTGCCCAACATTCCTGCACATTCTGTAAGAGAACATCCACGGAACATTCTATACCCAATATTGCCAAGAACCTTCCATACCATCCAGTATCTCGAAAATTCTATATCCATCATTTCCCAGAACCATCTACACTCGACATCAACCCAAAATTCTCTAGTGGACATTCTTCAGACCATTTTTTACTCACAATTCGCTGGAATCTTCTGGCCCCATCACTCCTGGAACATTCTGTACCTGATTTTTCCCGGAACACTCTGTGCCCAACATTGCTCGAGCATTCTGTTTGATAGTTCCCGGAGAATTATACATCCAACATTCCTTCGGGCATGCTGCACCAACATTCTCGAGGCATTCTGTTACTGACATTCGCTGGGATATTCCATACCAGACATTTCCTGGAGTAGTCTGTAGCTGCCAGTCCCAAAACCCCGAGCATTATCGGAATGTTCTTCTAAAAGTTGTAGCCCGGAACATTATTTGACACACATTGCCCAGGGCATTCTTATACCCGACATTCGCCGATTCATTCTCTACCTGAAAGTCCCCGACGTTGTGTGACCGACATTCCCCAGAACATTGTATCCCTATCCTCCCAGGAACAATATTTTCCCAGCATTGCCGGATTTTCTTTTTGTAAACGGCAGTGCTTAGATCATTCTGGGCCCAGCAGTCCCCAAAAAAGTTGAGGAGGCCACTTTCCTCAGAGCATTCTGTTCCAAATGCCCCCAGAACATTGCGTACACGACACGAACAACATTTTCTTTTTACCTGACATTTACAGAACATTCTATTCTCACTATTCTTCAGAGCATTCTCCTTCCAGCATTCCCCCGAACATTCCATACTCAAAATTGCCAATACTCGCCAGAGCATTCTGTTGACAATATTGCCCAGAAATTTGTACACGTGACTCTCCTCGGGGCCTTCTTTACCTGACACTGCCCGGAATATTTTGTGCTCAACATTCCCAGAACATTTTATACCCGACCACCCAGGTACATTCTATACCTGACATTGGCCAGGAAATGTCAGACCTGACATTTACTGAACATTCTGTAACTGATATTCCCTGGACATTCTGTGACTGACATTGCCCGGAAAGTTCAATACATGACATTCCACATTACATTCCATACCTGACATTACACCGACGTTCCATAATCGGTCTTCCACCGAACTTTCTACTTCTGAACTTCGCCAGCACATTGCGAACTTGTCAGTGCATTGAACATTCAGTACGTCTCCTTACCCAGAACATTGCGTTCCCGATATTTCTCAGAATATTCTGGGACCGACATTTCTGGAATGTTCTGTACCAGATACTCCTTGGAAACCTCTCTATCCAAGATTTCCTGGGACATTCTTGCTCGAACCTTCCCGTAACGGTGGCACAGTGGTTAGTACTGCTGCTTCACAGCGCCAAAGACCCGGGTTCAATTCCCGCCTCAGGTAAGTGGCTGTGTGGAATTTGCACGTTCTCCCCGTGTCTGCGTGGGTTTCCTCCGGGTGCTCCGGTTTCCTCCCACAGTCCAAAGATGTGCAGGTAAGGTGAATTGGCCATGCTAAATTGCCCGTAGTGTTAGATTAGGGGTATGGGTGGGTGGCGGGTCGGTGTGGACTTGTTGGGCCGAAGGGCCTGTTTCTACACTGTAATCTAATCTAATATTCTGTAACCGACATTCGCCAGACTATTTTATATCCGACACACCCGGGGGCACATCTTGACCCGACAATTGTGTATTCGATATTTTCCAGAATATTGATTTCCTAACTCTTCCCCGGAGCACTCTACATCCGTCATTCCACGGTTCATTCTCTGTGCTACATTCCCCAAAACATTATTTTCCCGATATTCCCCAGAACGTTTTGTACCCGACACAGCCTTAAACATTCTGTACCCGATATTCTCTGGAACATTCTTCAGCTGGCATCCCCAGAGCATTCCATTCTCAATATAACCTGAATTACTCTGTAAACAACATTCCCTGGGACATTCCATACCTACATTCCAAGGAACAATCTCAACCTGACATTCCCAGAACATTCAGCAATTGATATGCTCCAGGAAATACCATACCCGACATTCCCTGGAACATTCTCTACCCGACATTCCCCAGAACATTGTTCACCCGACCATTCACAGAAAACTCGATACCCGACATTCCCTGAATTACCTGTAGGTGACATTGCCCGAACGTGCAATACCCCACATTCTCTGGAAGTTTCTACAGCCCGCATTCCCAAGAACATTGTTAACCTGACCGTGCCATAGACAACGTGTAAGCAGCATTCGTCTGAAAATTCTATACACAACATTCTCCAGAACATCCTGGACCTGACATTCCACAGAACATTCTTTCAGAGACATTCCCCTAAAAATTTTGTACCCGATAATCCCGACAACGTTCTGTCCACGGCATTCCACAGAGCATTCTATAACCGAGATTCCTGGAAGGTTCCATACCCAACATACCTCCGATCATTCAATACATTCCATTACCGGATAGTCTGTACGCGTGATACCTCGAAACATGCTACACCCGACATTTCCTGGAGCATTCTATAACTAACATTCACCTCAATGTTCCATACCTGACATTCCCCGGAACATTATATACCTGACATTTTCGAGGAGAAAGTGAGGTCTGCAGATGCTGGAGATCAAAGTTGAAACTTTATTGCTGGAACAGCACAGCAGGTCAGGCAGCATCCAGGGAACAGGAGATTCGACGTTTCGGGCACAGGCCCTTCTTCCTGAAGAAGGGCCTGTGCCCGAAACGTCGAATCTCCTGTTCCCTGGATGCTGCCTGACCTGCTGTGCTGTTCCAGCAATAAAGTTTCAACCTATACCTGACATTTCCCAGGTTATTGCATGCATGACCGTCCACGGAACATTCCCTACTTGAAATTCACTGGAACATTCATACATATCTTTCTCTATACATTCTATACCCGGTATTCCCCGGAACATCCGTGCTCGACATTCTCTGGAACATTCCATAACTGACTCTCATGTGTCAGCCAATTGAAGAAAGATAAGATCTCGAGGAGGAGATTGAATTTCAGGGAGAAGGAGACACTGTTTCGAAGTCAACTCAAGCGAGTAAAGTGGTGAATTAGTTTTCCTTGTGTTGACGTTTGTTGATGGTGTATGGGCGACCACAATTCAGACTAAAAGACCAAAATTTCCAAACTCCATTCATCTTCAAGGAAGTGGGAGAGAATCCTTCAGAATAGCAGATGTTTTACCCTTCGTATTGGAACCGGGAAGAAGTGACCTGTTTCTGCTCTCGACTGATTGAGTGTGTGGGAATGTTCTGGACATCATCTATTATTATGGGTGCATCTGTGTATTTCAGGAGGGAAGGCTTCTTGCGTTATTGGACACATTGTTGACATTAATGCATACCTTACAGAATGCTATTTCAGCTCTAATTGTTCTAATAAAATTAAATTAAGTGCCACACTTGAAAATCTCTCTGAATACTTATTCAAACAGATCAGCATGCCTACAGGCTGAAGTATAATTTGTTTGTTTTCCTTCC
>NW_025194384.1:0-4101 GCF_004010195.1 Chiloscyllium plagiosum | reverse complement strand
ACAGAGATAAGAAGGGCGACATTGGCTGATGGATGTTGCAGAGATTAGAATGTATCACATAGGATCGACGAGGTTACAAAGACGGGCTATTTATGGATTTAGAGGACTCTCAAGACATTACACTGAATAGCACAGACGCCTCATGGCATAGAAAGGTGTCATATGGCCAATCATGGTTAAACCAGCTATTCAACTGAACTCTTTGCTTAGTAATGACCTCCTCCTTCACTCACATCCTCACATTTGTTTTGTATCAAAAATCATCCAATCGCCTCCTGAATGTTTCAGTCAAACATGCAGCCAGAACGCATCTAAGTACATCTTAACTACTTGCGGAGATCTTTTTCCAGGTAGAAATCATCTTTCTAATTTCGATGCAGCCTTACTCCATCTTTTAACACGCTCATTATGAGGGGTCCATAGGAAGATTCTGAGACAGCTGTGTGGTGACTCTCAGTTTTCCCATAGTTCCGCTCTGCTCTACCATCTCCCCTCTGAACCTCCAGCATTCCTCTTGGTTCCCAACTCGATTCTCCATCTGACGCGAAATCTATTATTCTTCACTGTCACCGAGGGAACATTGGGATTGTTTATGCTTCCGTTCCTATTTGAGGGACCATTCCTCGACTGGACCCAAGCCATCACTTCATTGCAGGGAGCCCATGGTTCACTTTATCTTTTTCTGACCAAACTGGTGTTCCAGTCAAACCTTCCCAGCTTCATTCTTGCCCCATTGAAGGCTGCCCTCATTCAACTAGTATTTCTCACTCTCAATAATTGCATATCATTCTCTACCATCATCCTGAACTTTACAATAAAATGAACACTCTGACCCAAAATCTCCCTCTACTGACCATGGATCAACTTGCCCCACCTTTTCCCAAGGATCAGGTCGAACAGTACATCTTCTCTTGGGCTGGACACATACTCCTGCAGTGAGCATTCCTCCATATAATCCAGGAATACTCGCCCCTTGTGACCCTGAACCAAAAATAACGCAGTCAATATCTGGATAAATTAAGTTTCTCAATATAACTAATCTGTAGTATTGTCATCGCTCTCAAATGCACCTGCATATTTATTCTCTCCATCATTTCTTTGGTTGCTGGCCGGCAGACTGTACCTCACAGTGTAATTGTATACTTTTTGTTCTGTAGCTCCAGCCAATGTCATTCTGTCCTTGGACGGGTCCTCTTTCTCTTGGACTCCTTTACTAACGCTTGTTGTTGTAAATTAGTACCAACTGTATCTCCCATTATATTGAGATTCCTGGTAGTCTCCTCTACTATTCCTTTTTGAATCTCATACACACGCCAAGTTATTTTAAATCCCTCCCACACACCCCATAGGAAATTCAGTCCCAGCTCTATCACGTTAGCCCATCCAGCTTGTACAGGTGCTGCCTTCCCCAGAACCAGTCCCAGTGTCCCAGGAATCTGAAGACCTTCATGCTGCACCATCGCTCCAGTCACACACTCACCTACCAAAAACTCCGAGTTCTGTTCTCACTTGCACACGGCACTGGGACTATTCCATGGATTGCCACATCTGAGGTCTTGCTTGCTAACCATCCACCTAACTCCCTAAATTCTGATTCCCAGACCACTTCACCCTTCCGACTCAGGTCATTCCTACCAACATGGACATGACCTTTGACTGCTCACTGACACCCAGATGAATGTCCTGCAGACACATTGACATTCTTAACCCCACTATTCGGGAATTACAGAAACAGTGACACCTTCTTCATCATCCTGACTCCCCTGTGACTATTGCTCCACGTTCCTTCTCCCTCCCCTCCTGTAAAGTCAGGCTGCATGTGGTACCACAGACATGGCTCTGACTGTCCTCCCCTGAGCAGCCAGCACCTTCATCACCTTCCAAACTGGGAAACTGAATTGGGAGGGAGACATCAGGCTATTCCTGGATTCCCTGACTGTTTCTCTTCGATTGCCTAATTCCCCATTCCCTTCCTTATTCTCGGCTGTCATGTCTGCAGGGTGATTTGTTCTGTGTGTGTGCGCTATCCCCCTCACTCTCAGCATCACAGAGTCTCTAGTCACTGTCTGATCTCCAAGACCCAGTGTTCATCTCGGACACCAGCAGGGGCTATGACTTTCCAATGTAACAGAACACATTGTCCATCTGCCAAACATGTCATGTCATGTCGTAAAATGCAACATGTCTAGAGTAACTTACTTAATGACTTAGAATGAAGTCAACATCCGGGACAAAACAATATGGTTAAGTCCCTTATTCAACTGTGGCTTACTGAGGGCAATTTACTATACTGGCTCAGAATTTCACATCTCCCTCATATTTCTGAGTTCAATCCTTAATTTAGAAGTTGACAAAATAAATTTGCTGACTTACAGCAATTAACTGACAGTCAATAATAACGGTTTATTATCAGCCAATGAACTTACAGCCTTTTCTGTGATGGCTCTTGTACTTCTTTCAAACTCAGTGCAGGCAGGCCCCAGCAGCAGAAGGTTATCTCCGTGACTCCCAGGTACGTGTAATCCTCCAGCTCCCACTCCACTCTACTCCCTCACAAGGTCACCGTCTCTGTGACTCCCATTTATGTGTAATCCTCGAGCTCTGACTCCACTCTTTTCCCTCACAGGGTCACCGTCTCTGTGACTCCCAGGCACGACTAGGCTTCGATCCTCAGAGCTGATTTATATCCTCCCACTGCTGCAGTCAACTCCTAGGAGTGGGTGAGCCTCAAGCTCCTGCTCCAAGTTGTTCCCATACATGGTCACTCCCTTTGTGACTCGGTGCTGATTTCGAGCCTTCTGCTCTGCTGTTTCTCCAACTCCAAGTCCCAGTTCCCCCTCTTCCTCGCTACTGATTAATATTCTCCTGCTCTGTGCTGCTCTCTCTCAGGTTCTCTCACCTTGTGACTCCGAGGTAATGGTAGACCTCAAGCCTCAGCTGACATTTATAACATCCCATTCCGCACTGCTCTCTTACAGGATTGCTGTTGTGCCTGGAAGACAGTGGAGAAAAGGAGGATTCGAGGGGCCAGAGGATGTTACAGTGATTGAGCGAGCTGTATGGGATGGAACATTTTATCTGGGGAGCTCGGCAGACCTGTAGCAAATAACAAAGTTAACTTGAAGATACAGTGAGAGTTGCAGACACTGAAGGCGGCAAAGGAAATAGACAGATGGTGGCTTGTTCATGACGGAGCTTTGTGGAGTCTAAAGGGCTTTTTCTGAGCTGTTTATATAGATGTGTAGACTTCAAAAAATCCAAATTGAGAGCCAGCAAGTGTTGTATGGTACTAGTGACTGTTGGATGTTACAGAGTTGGAAGACTTGCAGTAACTGGGGGGAATATAAACCTTTGGAGCACTGGTGGTGTTCAAGGACCCCCAGGACATGGGGAGGTGCAGAGAATGGGAACATTCCAAATAGTGGGGTTGAAGGGGATGGAAGTCCTGAGATGGATAAGGAGGATGAAAGTGCCAATTATAGAGATTTCAGGAAGGGAACCTGTGCTGTCATTGAGTACAGTTAGATGGAGAGTTACAGAAACTGAAGGGGTTACAAATTTAAAAAGGGAGAGATTTTAGGTGGTCAGAAGTTTAAAAAAGAATAAAGAAATTTTAGAGATCTCTGGCACAGATGGGAATGGAGGGGGTGAGATATCGTGAGGAACTGTAAGAGTTATAAATCGGGGAGGATGGCAGATATAAAAGGAAGAGCTGCATTGTCTGTATGCAGTTACAGACATGAGGAGTGTTGTAGCGCCTGCCGGAGGGGACACAGATAACAACAGTTCCAACAGTGGCTCAGGAAGGCAGCTCACCACCACCTTCTCAGGGACAACTCCAAATCAACAATAAATGCTGGCTCAGCCAACAAAGCTCATGTTCATAAATGAATGAAGGAATAAAAGATCTACAAGTAGCACTGAGGTCAATCATGAAGGCTCTTTCAACAGCACTTCACAAACCGGGAAGAACTATAACCTGGAAGTACATTAGCTCCAGGTGCACGGGAATATCAGCATTTCCAAGGTTCCCTCCAAGCCACGCTCCATCCTTCCAGCACTGTGTCGGTCCCTGCACCCAAAGGACTGCAATGGGTCAGG
>NW_025194383.1:3115-4100 GCF_004010195.1 Chiloscyllium plagiosum | reverse complement strand
GGTAGTGTGCATTATTCCTTATAACTGGATCACTGGGAGAAAGGGTGATAAAGAAGGTGTTGGGAATGTTTGCCTTTAATTGGTCACTGTATTGAGTACAGGAGTTGGGACATCATGGTGCAGCTGTACAGGATTAGTGGTCACTGTATTGAGTATAGGAGTTGGGACATCATGTTGTAGCTGTACAGGAGATTGTTGAGGCCACTTTGGGAATAATGTGAACAAATCTGATCATTCTGTGATAGGAAGGATATTGTTAAACTTTAAAAAGGTGCAGAAAAAGATTTGCAAAGATTTTGCTAGGAATTGGAGGGTTTGAACGGTAGGGAGAGGATGAATAAATTGGGGTAATTTTCCCTGCAGCATCGGAGGCTGAGAAATTTATAAAACCATGAGGGACATGGATAATTCAGGAAGCATGTGAATGTTTTGTAGAGATGACAAATTATATTCTTAAAGATCATTCCAGGGATGATGAACATCAGTTATGAATATCCACTGGAGAATTTGGGACTGTCTTCTTTGAAGAAGGCTGAAAGGAGATATGTTCGAGGAATTCAAAATCAGGAGGGGCCTGGATACAGTAAATAGGGAGAAAATGTTCCCATATGAGAAAGGTTGAGACCGAGAGACCACAGATTGAAAGTAATTGGGAAAAGTAACAAAATGAGATGGGGAACAACATGTTTAGCCAGTGAGTGGTTAAGGTGTGGAATTCGCTGCCTGAGAGTGTGGTGGAGGCAGCTTCAATTGAAACGTTCCGAAGGGAATGAGAATGTTATTTGAAAAGGAACAATGTGCAGGGTGACAGGGAGAAGGCAGGAGAATGACACTCAGTGAATTGCTCATTCAAAGAGCCAGTACAGACAGGATGGGCAGAATGGCCTCCTTGTGCACTGTAACAACTCTGTGATTGTGTGATTGAGCAGAGTTAAAGCTGGGGGAGGTGGGAGCTCGGTGTCTCACTGTGCTGCTGCTGCTGCTG
>NW_025194383.1:0-2697 GCF_004010195.1 Chiloscyllium plagiosum | reverse complement strand
AATGCTTTGACTGGCCGTACAGGTGATGGTTGCAGTGTGGCCCAGTCCCACTGACAGCACCGGGGGAGACTGAGTCATGGTGATGTCCCCACTGATACCTGAGGGGTGAGAGAGAAACACAGTGAAGTCAGAACTGTCACAGAAAGAGACTGCGAAATGAGAGATTGTTGGAGACACTGAGCATTCCTCTGGTTTCACCATTTTCTCTTCAATCACAAGTCGGTGGAATTGGAGTGAAATGGAGAGCAGCTAAAGATTCAAGGTGGAAGGAGAGAGATTTGTACCTGCGACACAGAATGTCAGGGGCCAGATCAGCTGGATGTGTGAAATCATGGTGTGTGCTCCTGTCCCTGTGCCTGGTTCCTGATAAACTCTCCCTTCACTGGGCTCTGCTTTATAAAGCTGCAGCCTGTGAGAGTCTGACTGGGTGTTCCTCAGTATGTAAATGGAATCAGGCAGAGAGAGCCACGTCAGCCCCTCACACTTCCTCTTCTTTCTCTCTCCCCCTCATTCTCTCTCTGTCTGTCTCAGAGAGTCAATGATGTGAACAGCACTGAATGAGGCCATTTGGCCCATTGTGTCTGTGCTGGTCAACAGCGAACTGATGACACTAATCCATCCTCCAGCTCTTGGCCCATTACCTTGGAGGTTACAGCAACACAAGGGAATATCTAAACACTGCTCCAATGTTACGAGGGTTTGTGACACAACCAGCCTTTCAGGCAGTGAGTTCCAGACTCCCACCACCCTCTGGGTGAAAACAATTCTTCTCAACTCTCCTCTCACTCTCCAACTCGACTGGGCCTGGACTCACTCGAGTTTAGAAGGATGAGGGGATCAGATTGAAACATATAAAATTCTAACAGGGCTGGGCAAGGGGGAGGTTTCCCCTGGTTGAAGAGTCTGGAACCAGGGGACACAGTCTCAGTGGGATACAGAGTAGATCATTTAGGACTGAGATGAGGAAACATTTTTTTCACTCAAAGGGTGGTCAATCTATTGAATTTTCTACCACAGATGGCTGTGAAGGACAAGGAACTGAATATATTCAATAAAAAGAGAGAGATAATTGTTTTGCATTTTAACAGCATGAAGGGAATGGGGAGAAAGCAGGAATATGGCCTTGAGATGGAGGGTCAGCCATGATCATACTGAATGACAGAGCAGACTCAAATGGTTGAATGGCCTACTCCAGCTCCGAGTTTCTGTGTGTCCATGTCTGTGTTACCTTCAATCTCGGTCCCTGGTTATTGAGTCCCTTAGTCTTGTAAAATGTCCCTTCCTACCCACCCTGTCACTGCCCCAAATAATCTTATACCCCTCTATCATGTCCCCTCTCAACCTTCACTGATCCAAGGAAAACAACCCCAACCTTTCCAATCTTTCCTCACAGCTGGCCCTCCAGCCCAGGCAGTATCCTGGGAAATCTTCTTTCTCTCTTTCACTCTGTCTCATAACCACTCTCTCCAACTCACTCCGTCGGATATTCTCTATTTCTCCATCTCTCTCTGTCTCCGTCACCCGCTTCAATTGAAAGCCTCCAAATGTTAGCTGCCCCTTTCTTTTCCTCCCTCTGTCTCTCTCCCTATCTCTCCGTATCCCAATCTACAGTCTTTCTCCCTCCCTCTCGGTCATTTTGTCTCTAACCATACTCTTGTATGTCTCTCTCTCTCTCTCTCACACACACACACACACTCAACCCTACCCTCTCTCTCCCGATTCCCTTCATTCTTGGTCTCACTCCTCTTGTTCTTTCTGTCACTCTTTCCCTCACTCCATCCCTCTCAGGCACATCTTGTTTCTCTCCCTCTATCCCTCAACACCACCATTTCTACCTCTCTCGACCTCTCTCTTGGTCACCTCACATTTCTCACACTGTCTCAGATGCTCCTCCCTCTATCCCTTGATCACACACGCGCAGACACTCTCGCTCTAACTCTCTCTGTCTCGCTTCTCTCTCTTTCTCACAGTGTCAGTGTCCCGGGTGGTGACAGTTGAATTCAGGATAAATCCCCCTCTGCTCTGCCCCACTAATGGATGTTAACCCTTGACCCCAGAAGCATGTCTTCTCCTGGAGTAAGGCCCCATTTCCCACAGTGACCAAGGTTTAGCCTGTCTCAGGAAGGTGGACAGATTCTTGTCAAGTGAAGGACAGTTCTGTGCTGTTGGCCTGTTCTCACTGGGGACTGGTTTGGACACAAAGCTCATTCCATGAAGGCCCAGCAGTGAGATGAGATCCTCAGGTTATCAGTGTGAGCTGGACGGACAGGACAAGCTCTGACCCACTGACTCATCCTGTCCATTCAAAACATTTCCAATCCATTCCCCTCTCCTTTCCCTTCCATGATCAGTCTCTGAATCAGGGTGTTTCACTGGGATGAGTTACAACAGAAAGGAAGTGAACCACACAGCAACCATGATGTCCATGATACACTGAGCACTCCAACAGATTCCGGTAAACATGGGCCTCGTTCTGACTGGATCCTGCAATAGAAACCAGTAAACATCGGCCTCCTATTCACTGGACCTTCCAATGGAGATGAGAAGATGACTGAGTTTTTGATTAAGTAACCAAGAAGATAGATTAAGGTAGAACAGTGTACACTGTCTACATGGGCTTTAGCAAGGCTTAAACATGGTTCCCCCTGGTAGACTGCTTAGGAGGATTATATCACATAGGATCCAGGGAGAGCTCGC
>NW_025194382.1:0-4100 GCF_004010195.1 Chiloscyllium plagiosum | reverse complement strand
CAGAAATAACATTAATTCATTTATATCCCACATGTATTTACACACATTCTGGTCAAAAAGGATCCAAAACGTATTGATACCCAGTGGTCACAAAGACCGTATCCAAATGGATGGACGTCACATGTTCACTCAATGATCAACGGAGACTTTGGAAAATGCATTTGGGTACCCGCTCTGGGGGTAACTATTGACAGATCCTTTATGTAAGATAACATTTAGATCCCAATTTAGTATCCCAATTTAGTAGGGAGCAGGGATGGGGATAGATTCAAAACAAAATCAAGGTGGTGAAAAACAAACTCCTACAGATGAATTCTTCACAATGGCAGGGAGGAAATAGAACTGTAAACATCTTTGTGAGTTACAAGGACATAAAAAGCTCATGTCATTGCCGTCCCCATCAAATTCCTAACATTCTATTCTATGGGAAGTTGGTTAAGGGCAGGCCAGCATTTATCCCATCCCTGGAGCCAATCATATTGCAGTAGGTGAGTCTGGAGTCCCGTGCAGGCCAGCTCAGGTAAGGACAGCAGATTTCTTTCCCTGAAGAGCATTTGTGTACCAGGTCGGGATTCTCCCTGACAATGAACAACAGCTTCCTGGTCACAGAATGTGGTGCTGGAAAAGCACAGCAGGTCAGGCAGCATCCGAGAAGCAGGGGAATTGATGTTTGTGGTCTGAGCACTCCATCAGGATGAAAGACTGATACCCGAAACGTTGACTCCAGAGCCAATGGGCCTATACTGCGCTGTAATGTTGTCCTGCTCCTCAGATGCTGCCTGACCTGTTGTGCTTTTCCAGCACCACACGTTTTGACTCTGATCCCCAGCATCTGCATTCCTCACTTTCTCCTAACAGCTTCATGGTCTTCTTTAGACGGGACTCCAGATTTTTACTGAATACAAATTGCACCAGCTGCAATGGCTGGATTTGAACACAGGCCCCCCCCGCCCGGGTCTCATGCTGATGGCATTAGGTCATCACCTTCACTGCCTTAGACCGCGGCTAACTGCCGTCAGCATCTCCATCCACGTATACAGGATGGTGAAAGAAATGGAGATAAGCATGAGGTGGAAGGGACATGTGGCGATAAAGTACTGCAAAGCACCTAAATACAAAAGTAGCATCATGGGAAACCCTTACTATTGGTTTGCCGAACTGACTGAGGAGAAAAATATTTGGATGTGGAGGAGGGTGAAGGTGAAGCATTTACTTCAGTCCACGTTGAATTCACAATGCCCCGTCTAAATTGGTTAATGGAGCACAGTTCCACAGACTCCACTCCTGCCAATATCTTAACCTGGCTGATGTTGAGGATTACCTGTCTAGGTTATAGAGAGGCTTAAAAAGAGGAGTTTATTTCAAATAGTGAACATTATGGCTGTATTCAGCATTGTCCAAGCAGCCACTCTTGCAGGTTCTCACTTTGTAGGGTTAAACTTCCCCCGTGTGTTTAATGTAGTAATTGCAGATTGGAGAGAGGGCCTAGGTCTGTCACATGTTAATATTACTGTGACATTCCACAAATTCACCAAGCTTTCAAATTACCGAAACCGGGAAAGCTTTAGTGTAGACAAAAAATTCCAACCTTGCAGATTGGACACTAATATTGACAGGACAGTATCGTCAACACTTCAAGCACAGCTTTATGAGCTATAGAGATAAGCCTCGGAAGGCTCTAAAGTGGACAAAACAAATTCCAACCTTACAGATTAGACCATAATATTGGCAGGACAGTATCCTCAACACTTCTCACAGCTTAATGAGCAACATAGATAAGCAAAGGCTAGAGGCTTAAAGAAAATCAGCAAGTTTAATACAGGTGTAACAGAAAAACCCTTACTCTGAAATTTGCTCTAATTTAGTAATGAAAGGAGTGGAAAAGTTGGTTTTGGATTTAAAAACCACAACAGCTGAGGTTTTGATCTTACCAGTGATGGTTGGACAGTTTTAGGAAAGTTATTACCAGTGGCACTGGCCCTTGCACGGAGCTGCTCAGGAAGAAGTTTGGAGAACTCCTCTTGAAGATCAGAATCTGGTAGGAGTTCCCACCTCCCACTGAACTGGGAGAAACATTTACTCCATAAACCCAGCTCTGTACTTGGTCTCATACCCACACCACAATATTTGCTGTTGGGATGGGGGTGGAATTTAAATTGGGACAGGGATTAACTAGTGATCTGGATCAAGAGATCATCTGACAGCAAGTCCCAGCACAGACCTGTATACACAGTTTGACCCAGTAATCAGCACAAACCAATCCAACAATAAGCAGTTTATTTACAGTTGGCACATTCCATGATCAAGCCCAGGACAGTGAGCTACTTCTGCAAGCTTCAGATTCTATAGATCTCATTCAGAGAATAAAAGTGAAGACTTGCTCCCTGCAGTCAGTTCAGTCACTCTCCCCCAGGGTGAGCCTGTCAAACAGGTACTCTCCCAGGCCATTCTCAGGGGCTCCCAGTCTCTTCAGGTTGGTGATGTGATCTCCCAGCTTCTTGATCATCTTCACTTGCTCATCCAAGTAGTGCCTCTCCAGGAAGTCACACAGCTGGAAGGCAAAGAGAAAAACTGATTATGTCAAGATCAAATATACTCTTCTCCACCAAGACTGGTATTCCCCTCAATATGGGGAGTGGACAGTTGAGGAAGTGGAGGCTCATACAAATGAAACATTTAAAAGGCATTTGGACGAATTTATGAAAAAGGAAGGTTTTGGAGGGATATGGGCTGGGTGCTGGCAGGTGGGACTAGATTGAGTTGGGATATCTGGTCAGCATGGACAGGTTGGGCCAAAGAGCCTGTTTCCATGCTGTACGTCGTGCGGACTCTGACAGTTAAGGGATGTCAGATTGCTTAACAGCGGTGAGAAAGTGCTCAGATCATGACTACACCAGAAGCTTGGTCCACTCCCAGGCTCGACTCACTACAATTTAGATACAAAAATCGGAGGCTAAAGAGCCAAGTGACTTATCTATTTAAGACAAGAGCCCAGACATAAATACATCAAGAACTCACATGAGGGTCCGTGTGGCCAGAGGAGAGTTTGTGCAGATCCAGCAGACTCTGGTTCACATCCTTCTCCATCTGCAGAGCTCTCTGCATTGCCTCCAGACCATTGCCCCACTCATCCTGCTCTGGCTTCTGGAGGAAGGGAAAAACATGGTGGTCACTTTCTTACAAGTGGTGTCCAATCCAGTAAAAAGGTGGTCACAAGAAAGAAGAGGGCTTAACAAGGCACAAGTACAAACCAATTGGGTTAAGCCACTTCAAATCCATATTAAGTTATTTCTAACCAAATAGGATCAAAACTAAGTTAGTCCAACCTTGACATCCTGTAGGAGGACTCGGCCTCCACGTTTATTCTGGAATGCCATCAGTTTCTCAGCGTGTTCCCGTTCCTCATGGGACTGCTCCTTGAAGAACTCAGCAAAGTGACGCAGGGCAACATCATCCCGGTCAAAGTAAGAGGACTGGAGGAGGAGAGAAATCAAGTGTCACTTAAAGCTCCTAAAGCAATTTGAGATCTTCAATTAATAGACAATTTATAACAGCATACAACTTAGTTCCCTGCTCAAGCAGTTAGCTAGATTCACTCGTTATTCAGCTGAATTTCATTGAAGCTAAAACATTCCATACCAAGCTAAACCTGAATTCTTATGTCAGGTTATGGAGTACATCCTGCTTTCAATGGATTAAACCAAAGTGCCCGCCTCTCAGTGGAGGAGATTTTTCAGATTGATTCCAGAACAAGCAGTTGAGATACTGTCAAATACCATTGAGCAAGTTATTATACACATTTTCCATTCCACTAATGAAAGCAGTGATCATTGCTGTGAATGAAGTCTCAACATCAGAAGGTTGAGAGCTTCATTTTCAAATGGGAGGAAACAATACTAATCAGGAGCTGTCAGATTACAGCAGTGACATTGAGTGTGACCTTCTGGCAATAAGTAGGTCCATGGTTTGATACAAAAACCCAAGTATAATTCAGCAACATTCAGATACACTTCTGGAGTAGGCAGGACAAGAACCTAGGCCTCTTGGTTCAGAGGTAGGGACAGTAACACTGTACCACAAGAAGCTCACACTACACCTTA
>NW_025194381.1:0-4099 GCF_004010195.1 Chiloscyllium plagiosum | reverse complement strand
TTCTATAAATTGGGATTATAGCACTACTGCTTCACAGCACCAGGTACAAGGTTGGAGTCCAGCCTTGGTCAACAGCCTGTGTGGAGTTTGCACATTCCCCTATGATTCTGTGGGCCCCCTCCTGGTGCTCTGGTGTCCTCCCACAGTTCAAATATTTGTGGGTTAGGTGGATCAGTCATGCTAAATTGTCCACAATGTCCAGGATTGTGCAGACTCGGTGGATCAGCCATGGGAAATGCAGTGTTACAGGGATGGAGTGCTCCAAGTGGGATGCTCTTTGGATAGTTGGTGGGGTTTAATGGGCCAATGCCCTCCTGCCACACTGTTGGGATTCTATTCTATGATTGAGGAGAAAGCAGGGTGTCCTTGAAGAAGGAGCATCTGGTATGTATCAATGCTCTCTATGCCTTTAGATAGAGGTGGGCATCGCAGGGGATACAGTGCTTTATCTCCACTGCTGTCCCCTCACCCCAACTCTACCTTGATTTGGTCCCTTCCCACTCTGTCTTTTGTAATGGTTTGCCTTGCCTGTAATGGGCTTTGTTTGTAAATATTCAATTGGTTACACGGGTGGTTTACTGCTGGTGATTATAGATTAACAAAACTCAAAGTGGCATAATGATGAACGTGAGAAGTTTGCTCAGCTGTGTGAGAACACATCTGGGTAGGAGAAATGGGGGAAAAAGAACGCTTCACAGCTCACAGAAGGAGAACTGAAAAACAGTTAAATCAAACCAAAGGTTCAGACAGGGAGGAATATTTCCCTGGAGTTTGAGTAACTGGAAAGTGATGGTGTCCGGGAATAGACAGGATTTTGTTTTACAGGGCGTTTGACATTTTTAAAAACTGTTATATTCAGATAGTTTCATTTTTTTCTTTTAGTTTTATTTATTGTGGAATAAATAGCTACAATATTTTAAAACCAAAAATTCACAAACCAGGTGTTAAAGGCAAATGTTAAATAAAATCCATCAAACCATCCCTCACTGAAAACTGATGTGGAGGTGCAATCTCCTGGAGAATCTCTGCCCACTTCTTCCTACCCGGGCTCCATAGCTATATTCATACCTGGGAGATAGCAGCAGGAGGCCATTCGGCCTTTCAATCCTGCTCCACCATTCAAGGGGTAACGGCTGACCATCCAGCTCAGTCTCTTGTTCCTGCTGCGTTCCAATCCCCTTTCATGACTTTACCTCAAAGAACTATATCTAAGTCCTCCTTCGGCTTCACTGGACTTCGCTCCAGTGGCGTTGCGGTGTTACTGTGTGGGTGTAGGCGGGGGTAATGTGATGGTGCTGCCTCCTGGACGATGCACTCAGCGTCCCTCTTCATCCTGGAGTAACATCAACCGGGACTCAGCAACTAGAGATAGAACCCATTTCCAGGATATGGGCATCACTGGCTCAGTAAGCATTTATTCCCCATCTCTAGTTACCCTTGAGAAGATGGTAGTGAGCTGCTGTCTTGAACCATTCACAATCCATTTGGCCCAGGTAGACCAACAATGGTGGGAGGGAGAGTGTTGCAGGAGCTTGGCTGAGTGATTCTCTATCTTTGGTTCTTCAAATGCTGGTTAACTTAATCACAATCTGCACATGATTTTGAGATTTCAGTCTGCAAACCTTCACCATCTAGCACCCTGAATTAATGAATATGTACAGGTTAGAAATTCAGAACAGACATTTCTAGTTTCTCTGGAATATCTTTTTCCCATTTCTTCCCTCAAAACTTTAACCCTCCAGCCCACTTACACTCTCCCACCATTCTGACTCTGCTACCCCTAATTTACACCCTCCCCATTCTCATGGAGTTACTGATAAACAGGTCTATGCCACCACTTCCCGTCCCTGGTCAGACTCTGCATCCTTTCTGAGATCACTTCCTTTCCCTTCTGTTGCTGTAAGTCAATAATGTAGCAGCAGAATGAAACAAAAGGAAAGAGAAAGGGAGGTGGCAGATCCTGGACAGAAGAGGAACCTTCAGTATGGGAGAATGGGTCACATCCTTTTTTGTTTCCCATTGGTCGATTCCAGTGTTATGACAAGTTGGGAATGGAACTTGGTCCCATGTGGGTGTGGTGACACTTTGACCCTCCAACAGATCAATACTACAAGCAAATACGTTCCTCCTCCAGACAATCACAGTGTGAAATACTTTCCACTAGTTACCCCAAAGCACACGCTCCAAAACTCATCCACATTCTGTACGTGTGCAGTGCCAGGTTTCCGCACAGACGTGCGGTCCCTGCCTCGGAATTTGAGAGTTGTAGTCCCCATGTAGCCACTGGAGACCTGTCTCTGGAACGTGAATGAAACGTTGTGTATCGGATCCCCATTCAGACACATGGGACATGTGAACTGTCACTGGGATTTACTGAGACATCTGCTTAGACAACCTGGTTTCTGACAAAAAGAACATAAGGTTCAGCCAATTGGGAGATAGCGAGGTTAATAAGGCACAGTAGGTTTTAAGCAGAGGTGGCTCAGTGGCTAGCACTGTGGCTAGCACTGCTGCCACACAGTGTCAGGGACCTTAGGCGACTGTGTGGAGTTTACACATTCTCCCCATGTTTGCATGGTTTCGTGCAGTTCTACAGTTTCCTCACACAGTCCAAAGATCTGCAGGTTAGGTGGATTTCCCATTCTAAATTACTGATAGTGTCCATGCACGTGCCGGTTAGACAATTAGCCATGGGAAATGCAATGTTACAGGGAATGAGTGGGTCTGAATGGGATGCTCATCATTGGTTGGTGTGGACTCGATGGATGAATACCCTGTTTCTGCACTATAGGGACTCTATTCTATTCTCATGAGGAAGAATGTACTTGTCTCGATGTGTTGTGAATCTGTGGAATTCCCTATTCAAAATGCAGTGGATGCCAGGACAATGAGCCAATTTAATGAAGAGATACAGATGTTGAATTTGCAATGGGTTGAAGGGTGAGAGAGAGCTGGCGGGAAAATCCAGCTGAGACCGAGGTGAGCTCAATCATCACCGTATTAAATGGTGGGGCTGGTTCTCCTGTGCCCAGTGCTTATCTTCTTACGGTAATAACTGGAAAGCTGAATCCAAAAATCACCACCTTCACCAAAGGAGATTTTCGGAAAATGACAGATAGTCAGGTGGATTAGCATTCCAAGCTTAGATAGTGAGGAAATGTGTAGGAGATAATGATTTTGCAATTTTAAACTGAGGGGAGACAGTGATTTATGGTTTTAGATTGCGTCGTACATTCGCAGCGTCCAGTGTACGCTGTTGTGAATATCTATCCTGTACTTTATTACAAAGCCAAGGTCACTGACAATGAAAACCAAAACACCCAGGAAACATCGCCTCCCCTCGTAATCTGATAAAAGACTTCTGATAAGTCTGATTGAACTTCGAACACAGATGGAAAGCTGGAAGATTAGATCCGCTCCCAAGATCCTGTGCTTAAACAAAAGGAGACTACAATAGGAGGAGGCAGGAGATGGCTAATGTAGACTGGAATAAAGACTTTACGGTGGGAAAGTTGACGGACTGTGGGGGAATATCAAAGCAATTTTTTGAAGTGCTCAGCAAAAGTATATATCAGGGAAAAGGAAGGACTGTAGGAAAAGGAATAATCTGCCATGGGTGGCTCAGGAAATAAGAGAGTCTATCAAACTGAAATAAAATGCATACAAATTACCAAAGACCAAGGAGATTAGAAAAACTTTAAAGATCAACAGAAAGCTAGATGGAATAGGGGGAGAAAAGTGATTAATACCTATCCCCAGGGCCAGAATAGCAGTCTACACTGCGAGAGGGGAACCTATTGTGTGGGGAACATATGGCCTCTGTAATTGTTGAAGCACTTAACTGTTGTCATATAGATAACCCTGATCAAGTTACAAATCACAGCACACTCCAAAAGCCTGTACTTCCAAATAAACCTGTTGGACTATAGCCTGGTGATGTGTGGTTTTTAACTTTGTCCACCCCACCCCAACCCCGGCTCCTCCACATCAGAATCCTGATAGATACCCCACTGAAACTGAAGCGCCTGTCAAATACTTGAGGGAGCCACGGGGGCGTGGGGGAGGTGTGTGTGGTTTAACCACAAAGTGCTGAACTGAA
>NW_025194380.1:3033-4099 GCF_004010195.1 Chiloscyllium plagiosum | reverse complement strand
CTCCGACGCTCCAGGGGAAAACAGCCCCCAGCCTCTCCCCGTAGCTCAAACCGTCCGACGTCCTGGTCAATCTTTTTACGAACCCTTTCGGGAATGGTTTGGTGGGGGGGGGGGGGGAGAGGTGGGAGCGTCTCTGTGACGACACGAGCTGATGAGGTGGCCAACAAGGCCTAGGGTGGGCAGGGCAAGTCACATTGCAGCAGGACCCTGGGGAGGAAGGCGTGCAGTATAAACCTTACAGAGGTTTATAAAATCACCAGGGGGTGGGGTAAATAGACAAGGTCTTTCTCCCCCCCCTGGGGTGGGGGGAGTCCAGAACTAGAGGGGCGTAGGTTTAAGGTGAGAGGAGGGGAAAGGGACCCGAGGGGCAACTTTTTCCCCCAGAGGGTGGTGCGTGTGTGGGAGGAGCTGCCAGAGGAAGTGGTGGGGGCTGGTACAATGACAGCATTTAAAAGGCATCTGGATGGGGGACAGGAACAGGAAGGGTTTAGAGGGAGATGGGGCCGAGTGCTGGGGAATGGGGACCGGATTAGGTTAGGGATATCTGGGCCAGCACGGACGGGCCGGGCCGAAGGGCCTGATTCCGTGCTGTAAGACACACACACGCACAGAGGGAGGAATAGCAAGATGCCCCAGACACACAGGAAAAGGGGGGAATGGGAAGATCCCACAGACACACAGAGGAAAAGGGGGAATGGGAAGATCCCACAGACACACACACACAGGAAAAGGGGGGAATGGTAAGATCCCACAGACACACAGGAAAAGGGGAATGGGAAGATCCCACCACCCTACACACACACACACACACAGAGGAAAAGGGGGAATGGGAAGATCCCACTCACACAAGAAAAGAGGGGAATGGGAAGATCCCACAGACACACAGGAAAAGGGGGAATGGGAAGATCCCACACAGACAGGAAAAGGGGAATGGGAAGATCCCACACAGACAGGAAAAGGGGAATAGCAAGATCCCACACACAGGAAAAGGGGGAATGGGAGGATCCCATCCACAAGAAAAGGGAGAATAGCAAGATCCGACACACACAGGAAAAGGGGGCAATAG
>NW_025194380.1:0-2369 GCF_004010195.1 Chiloscyllium plagiosum | reverse complement strand
CAGCAAGATCACACACAGAGGAAAAGGGGGAATAGCAAGACCCCACACACAGGAAAAGGGGGAATGGGAAGATCCCACAGACTCACACAGGAAAAGGGGGAATAGCAAGATCCCACACACACACAGGAAAAGGGGGGAATAGGAAGATCCCACAGACTCACACAGGAAAGGGGGGAATGGGAAGATCCCAGCCCAGACCCATCAAGCACCATCCTGACACATAGGGGGTTGTACCTATGGATTCTATAGGATGCAATGTGACCCCGCCCCCTCCCCATCTCCCTCAGTGTGTCTGTCTGCGTGTGTATGTGTCTCTGTCTCTCACCAGCACCACCGCCTCCATCTTGGGTCCTTCCCTCTGTCGACGTGGAGAGCCCTCCCCCCAACCGCCGCCCTCCTCCGCCCGCCTCCGCCGACTGACGATCACCTTCCGGTGCCGCCCCTCTCCACCGCCGCCGCGGCCAATCGGCGAGCGCTGCCCGCCCCCTTCCGGTGGGCGCCGACCACTCGCCGTCGGCTCCGGCCCGCCCGTCAGCTTTGGGCCCCGCCCACCCGGCGGCTCGCGGGCCGGGGCGGGGACGACCGCGTTGGCTTCCGGTGACGAGCGCACCAGTCGCGTTCGGCTCCGGCCCGTCCGTCAAAGTCGGCCCCGCCTACTCCCCCCCATCGGACGGACGGCACCCTCCTGAATGGTCCGCGCCGCATGAGGGGCGGGAATGGAAGGGTCCAGCCAATCAACGCGCCGCGTCTCCATGCCAATCAACGCCCCGGCCCCGCCCGTCGGTTCCGTCACAACAGGCGGGGCGTTAGCTGCTGTCAACGTTAACCAATCGGCGGGCGGAGCGGGTGATCAATCAAGCGTGGATCCCGCCCTCCTTTTACGCTGTAGTTAGTAGGTGGGTTCCATCTAGCGGTGAAGCCAATCGTCGCCTGCGCCGGTGGGTCAATCAACGTATCCGCCAGACGGTTGGTTCAACGGCCAGGAGAAGGCGGGATCTGAAGGTGGAGGGCGAGCCATACATCGAGCACCGCGAGCTGCCAGTCAAACGAACCGTAGGCCCATTGGTGCATTCGCCAAGGCTGTACGGATCCGTCGGGGAAGCCTATCGCCGGTGGCCGCCGAGCGTCAATCATCCTCTATGACGGCTGTGTGGGCGGGCTTCCACTGCGGCGTACAGCCAATCGCCGCGATCGACGGTGCCTTAAATCATGTCCGGACCCCGCCCACCGCGGTGGCACATGCGGGACTGGAGGAGGCACACGTGGGACACTCCGGTGGTTGCCATTGGCGGTGGCGTGCGTCAACCAAATCCGGACCCCGCCCACCCGCCGCGGCCGGCCCTCTGATTGGCGGGGGCGAGGCCGCTCAGCCCATCCGGGCCGGCGCGGGCTAGCAGCCGCCATGTTTTATTTACCACTCATTGCCCAGTGATGGCCTGAGGTAGTTCAGCCCCTTTTCACTGGGTCAGTGTGGAGGCTATTCAGCCCCATTCCGAAAGGGATAGGAGGAGACTATTTACCCCATTCCAGGGTGGTCAACAGGAGGCCATTCAGCCCCATTCCAAAAGGGATAGCAGGGGTGTTTGTCCTGACCCATTCCAGTGTGGTCAACAGGAGGCCATTCAGCCCCATTCCAAAAGGGATAGCAGGATTTTGTTCTGACCCGTTCCAAGGAGTGGGGAAGGTGGTGTCATCAAGAGGAGGCCATTTGGTCCCATTCCAAAAGAGATAGCAGGAGGCAGGTTAGGTCCACTCCATGGGGGTTGGGAAGATCAACAGGAGGCCATTCAGCCCAACCCCAAAAGGGATAGGAGGATTTTGCACAGACCCATTCCAAAGTGGAAGGAGTGAAAAGGGAATGTGTTTAGCCCCATTCCGAAGGGGTTAGGAGAAGGCCATTCATCCCCACCTCTTCAGAGAAGGCTGTACGACCCCAATTCAGCACAGTTAGGGGGTGTAAATTTTGCTGTAATACTAGGGGATAGGATGAGGCCATTCAGCCCCATTTGACGGTGGGGGGGGTGGGCGCAGGAGTCATGAAGATGCCTTTTGTCCCCACTCTGAGGGGATAGCAGGAAGCTGGTCGGTCCGTTTGAAGGGCTCAGGGATCGGCCAATCAGCCCCACTCCATGGGGGTTAGAAGGAGGCTGGTCAGTACCATGACACCAGACAAGACGAGGCCAATCAGCCCCTCCATCGTGAACAGGAGGAAGGCTTTCAGCGATGGCCTGACCGAATGTCAGGATATTCGGCTGGGGGTTGGTGGGGGGGAGGGATGGGGGATGCTTGTTCAGGCTGTCTGGAGTTGTGGGGCAGAGAGCTGCAGACCAGTCCATGGGAATAGGGAGGCCATTCAGCCCATTAAGGGG
>NW_025194379.1:0-4099 GCF_004010195.1 Chiloscyllium plagiosum | reverse complement strand
CCTGCACTTCCAAGAACTTACAAATCTCATCCTCAACGATGGATTCTAGAATTTTCCTACAACTGAGGTTAGGCAAAGCAACCTATAATTTTCCATCTTTTGTCTTGATCCTTTCTTGAACAAGGGAGTTACAAAAGCGATTCTCCAATCACCTGGGACTTTCCCTGACTCCAGTGACAACCAATGCCTCTGCTATTTCCTCAGACACGTCTCTCAGAACATCTGGAATGGAGCCCATCTGGGCCAGGGGATTTATCAATTTTTACACCTGTTAGCTTTTCTCGCACTTTCTCTTTTGTAATGGATACTATACTCAACTCTGCCCCCAACTCTCCTTCACTGTTGGGATATTACTCAGGCCTTCCACTGTGAAGACTGATTAAGTTCTTCAGCTATTTCCTTATCTCCCATCACAAGCCTTCCTGTATCAATTTGGAATGGCCCAATTTCTACTTTTGCTTCTCGTTTGTTTCTTATGTATTAAAAGAAATTTTTACTATCATTTCTAATATTACTGGCGAGCTTATTTGATCCTCTCCTTCTTTATTTCTCTCTCTGTTTGTTTTCATAGTCTTCCCAATCTTCTGATTTCCCAGTTCTCTTGGTCACTTTATAGGCTTACTCACTCTCTTTGATACATTTCCTGACTTCCTTTGTCAGCCATGGCTGTCTAATGCCCCCGCCACCCCCCTCCCCCCAACCCCGTATAATCTTCCTTTGTTTTGGGCTGAATCTTTGTACTGTGTCCTCAATTACACCCAGAATCTCCTGCCATTATTGCTCTACTGTCTTCCCCACTAGGCTGCTTCCAGTCGATTTGCATTAGTTCCTCTCTCATGCCCCTGTAATTAGCTTCATTTAACTTTGACACCATTACATCCAATTTTGCCTTCTCCCTTTCAAATTGCAGACTGAACTCGACTATATTATGATCGCTGCCTCCTAAGTGCTCCCTTAGTTTAAGATCTTTTACAACATCTGGCTCATTACATAAAACTAAGTCCAAAATAGCCTGCTCTCTTGTAGGCTCCATCACAAGCCGTTCCAAAAAGCCATCCTGTAAGAATTCCATGAATTCCCTTTTTTTGGATCCACTGGCAACATTATTCACCCAGTCCTTTGCATATTGAAGTTCCCCATGATCATCGTGACCTTGCCTTTCTGACATGCCCTATCTATTTCCTGGTACATCTGTGCCCCAAGTCCTGAACACTGCTGGGAGGTCTGTACATAACGCCCATTATGGTTTTTTTGCCTTTGTGGTTCCTCAACTCCACCCACACAGAATCCACATCATCTGACCCTATGTCATTCAGTGCCATAGATTTAATTTCATTCTGAACTAAAAACGCAACTCTGACCTCTCTCTCTCTAAGTTGTAAATCCTTGGATGTTTAACTGCCAATCCTGAACCCCCTGCAACCACCTCTCTGTGATGCCTACCACATCATAATCATTCATCATGATTTGTGCTGTTAATTCATCTACTTTGTTACGAATACAATGAGCATTCAAGTAAAGTGCCTTAATCCTAGTTTTCTTATCCTCATGATTTCCAACATCTCTACTAATATGTTCTACGTTATCCTTCTTTTTTGCTTCAATTCTAGTCTGCCTTGATCTTAAACCCTGCACACATGCTAACCCGCTGCTTATCTTTCCACTTGACTCCATACTCCCTGTTGCTTTCCCTTTCCCCAGACTCATAAGTTTAAAGTCCTAGTGATCACCCGATTTATCCTTTTCGCCAGAACACTGGTTCCAGATCTATGTCTCATCGGTATAGATCGCCCAGGTTCCAAAAACTGATGCCAATGTCCCATGAAACTGAATCCCTTGTTCCCACACCAATCTCCTGGCCACGTGTTTACTTCCCTAACTTGCTTATCCCTATGACAATTAGTACGTGGCTCGGGCAGTAATCCAGAGATTATGACCCTCGAGGACCTGTTCTTCAATTTCCTTCCTAGTGCTTGATATTACCCACACAGGCCCACATGCCCAGCTTTGTCTATGTTGTTAGTGCCAACGTGGATCACAACAACTGGATCTTCTCCCTCCCACTCCAATATCCGTTCAAACTAATCGGAGATGTCTGGCACCGGGCAGGCAACACACCATGTGGGACTCCCAATCCGGCTTGCAAAGGATACTATCTGTCCGCTAATTACAGAATCCCCTGTAACAACTACTTGTCTTTTTACTCCCCTTCTTGAATGGCCTTTGAACCATGTTGCAGTGGTCAGCTGGCTTATCCTGTCCACAGCCCTTTCCCTCACCCATACAGGAAGCAAACATTGCATACCTGTTGGACAAGGTCAAGGGCTGAGGCTCCTCCACTCCTGAACTCAGAATCCCCTTACCTGCCTCACTTACAGTCACACCCTGTTGTTCCTGATCACTAACTGAATTTGAATTACTTAATCTACCGGGTGTGACTGCCTCCTGAAACAAAGCGTCCAGGTAACTCTCCCCCTCCCGGATGTGCCGCAGTGTTTGAAGCTCAGATTCCAGATCGTTAATTCTGATCCGGAGTTCTTTTAGCAAACAACATATGCTGCAGATGTGGTCACTGCCCTTCACAATGGGTTCAGCCAGCTCCCACACCATACAGCTACAGCACATCACCTGTCCAGCCATCTCTACTTATTTAATTTGTTTTTACAAATTTATGAATTGAATAATTTCTAGTACTTCTCTATGGTCTTATTCAACTAACTAACTAATAGCCAACTTTTAATCAATCACACGAAACACAAGAAATATCAATTGAAACACCTTACCTTCGCAACACATGGGAGGCCATTTTTTTGGTTAGAGGAGGGGGCGCGGGGGGGAGGGGGAGGGGTGACACTACACGTGTAGCATCTTGGGATTCAGCTGCTGCCCAAATATATACCCACCAGTCCGCTGCGCCTTGCTGTGCCCTCTCCCTCTGCTGCTCCTTTAAAAGCCTCACTTACCCAGCAGTCTCATGTCCATTCCTGCTCAGTGTTCGCTCTGCCAAGGTAAGTTTTTATATTTCAAAGTTATCTTCCCATCAGGTCTCTGGTCCTCGCTGTCGCTCCTCCCACTCCACCTGCCACCGAAGAATTGAAGAACAGTGAACTCTCGAGATAAGTTTTACATTTTCAAGTTACCTTCCCATCAGGCCTCTGGTTCTCGCTGAAGGTGCCTGAGCTGCATAGAGGGAGAAATGTTTTCACTTGTGAGGCTGACTGAACAGGAAGTTAACATTAACGAATTGAATCACAAATTCAAAACAAAACATCATTCCCTGAGAAAGGTGACAACATGAAACTTGCTAGAGCCGGGAATGCTGAAGTTGAATAGCACAAATTTGTGAAAGGGGAAATTAGATAAGTACTGTAAAGTCTCTGTAAAAGTACTGGTCTCCTTAACTAAAGAACCACTTCATCACCAACTTATTTGGACAAAAGGGGTTCCACTAGGGCATAAAAGAGAAATACAAGAGGCATCCTTCGTAAGGTTACAATAAACGTCCATTACTGAAAGTACCTCTGCAGAGAGGGAGGTTTAATCTTCGGTTTCTCAGTAGCAGTGGAGTACAGAGTTTTAATCTGCGGTTTGGTTGAGTTTGAGCTGGCAACATCAAGATCTGTACTGAGTTCAGCTTTGGTCTTCTTTACAAACTCATCATAGGACTGAAAGAAACATGGAGAGAAAGTGAAATCAAACATTGGGACTTAAAGAAGTACACATGACACTGCTTTGCCAACTGCACTGAATTCAATGTACTTCTGAATATTTTTTCAACTTTGATGGCAACTAAGGAATAGTAGGATTTGGTTTTCAGCAAATTACTCCAGTGAGGACCCAAGTTTTCAATTCAATCAGAAAGTTGAAGCATTTTCTGGATGTCTGCAGGAGAACCAGACAGGTAAGCCAAAAACAGATAAAGCATTTGTCATTTGAATAACAGAAAATTCAGATGTATGATGCAGTGTTCATAATCGTGACGTAATGCTACAATGTAAAACTGGACAATTCCGAAACTGAAGCACTTACCAAAATATGGGTCATCCAATCACGTTTTCTCCTGCCGAATTTCTTCATCTTCTGCCAAGCTGTCTTCTGC
>NW_025194378.1:0-4099 GCF_004010195.1 Chiloscyllium plagiosum | reverse complement strand
GGATCTTCCTCCATTAAGACAGATGTAAAGTAATTGGTCATTTGCTTGGCCGTTTCCCTGTTATCCACAATAAACTCGTCTCTCCCGATTTCAAATTTCCACATTTGACTATGTTTTCTTTTCCTTTGAAATATAGACCATAGATTTTTGCAGTCTTTGTGTTCCAGTTTGTTTGCATGCATGTTCGCTTTTTGATTTCCTTATCAGTTTCATGGCTCTCCTTTTCTGAATCGTAATTTTCTGACAATTCTCAGGATTCCACAATGTCTGGAATTCTTCTGAAGTCACCTCGTGCGATTAATATAATCTTTAATTTGTTATGTTAATAATCACTAAGTCACTTTCGTACTCTTTGGTGTTTAAAGCTGAAATAGGTAGACATATTTTTCAGCCTATGCAGTATTTCTATACATCTTCTGGTTCTGACCAGATATATTCAGGAGCACGGCAGGAGGACAGAGAAGAAAGAGCTGGGGCCTTGGTTGGTACTTTGTATCATCTGTAGCCAAGGTGTAAGGTCCCAGAGGACGGGAGGGTAGCGAATGCTGTGCCCTTATTCAAGAAGAGCTACAAAGAAAAACCTGGGTCCTATAGACCAGTAAACCTAACATCTCTAATAGGTAAGTTTCTTGAGAAGATTATGAGAGAGAAGATATACATGCATTGGGAACGCATGTTGTGATTATGAGCAGTCAGCACGGCTTTGTGCATGGGGGATCATGGCTCAAATATTTGTTAGAATGCGTTGGTGAAATGACCAGTAACTTTGACAAGGACATGGTGGTATATGTAGTGTATATGGATTTCAGTGAGGCCTTCAGTAAGGGTCAACATGGTACGCTGCTCTGGAAGTTTAGATTGTATGCAATTGAGACGGAGCTGGCAAATCAGATCCAAAATTTGCTTGTTGATAGGAAACATAGGGTAATAGTGGAAGGATGCTTGTCCGACTGGAGGCCTGTGATGTGTGGAATGCCTGAGGGGTCGGTTCTGGGACTATTGCTGTTTGTTTTATGCATGTATATTGTATATATATTTACATATTACACATGTCAATGATTTAGATCTGAATGTGCAGGCATGAATTATAAGTTTCAAGGTGACACTAAAATATTCAGTATCGTGGACAGTGAGGAAGATTATCAGGAATTTCAGAAATTACAGCAGTGCCTTGATCAGGTGAGGAAGTTTGCCGAGAAAAGGCAAATGGAGTTTAATACAGATAAGTGTAAGTTCTTGCATTTTAGAAAGTCGAATCAAGGTAGGAGTTTCATGGTGAATGGCAGGGTCTTAAGGAGTGTATTCAGAGAAAAGGACCTTGGAATTCAGGTGCAAGGTTCTCTGAAAATGGAATCAGAAGTAGATAGGGCAGTGAAAAAGGCTTTTGGTACACTGGCCTTCATCAATCAGAGCAATGAGTATCGAAATTAGGGAGTTACGTTGCAGTTATACAGGATTCTGGTGAGGTAATACTGGTAGTGTTATGTTCAGTGTTGTTTACTTTGCTATAGGAAGGATGTTATTAAACTGGAAATAGTGCAGAAGAAATTTACAAGGATATTGCCCAGACTCAATGGTCTGAGTTATCGTGAGAGATTGGGTAGCGCGGAGTTTTTTTACTTTAGAGTGTATGAGACTGAGGGGGATCTGATAGAAGTGTATAAGATCATGGGAGGCATGGATGGAGTGAATGCACTCAGTCTTTTTTTTTTTCCCCAGGATTGAGCATCCACGGACTGGAGGCCATCAAGTTAAGATCCAAGGGGAAAGAGTTAAAGGGAACCTCAGGGGAAATTTCTTTTACACACAGGGTAGTATACACATGCAATGAGCTGCCAGTAGATGTGGTTGAGGCGGGTACATCCACAAAATTAAAAATGCATTTGGACAATTACACGGATTGGAAAGAATAAGAAGGATACGGGGCAAGGGCAGGAAAATGTGAATGGACATTTTGTTCGGAATGGACAAGTTTGGGCTGAAGGGCCTTTTCTGTGCTGTCGGACTCTATGACTCTCATAATTATTGCTTCTCCCACAGAATGTTATATTGTACTTTCCCAATTCACTGGAGCGTCCTTGACCCTCTAGCCTCCGGGCTTCCATGATGTTTGATCACAATGTTCAAACATTCGATATTGTATTCAGACGCCATGTAATAATGCAACATATTGATGTCATTATTCCTCAAATGCTGCTTCAGAGCAAGGCTATTAATTAGTCCTTCTGACAAGACAACACCGAATCTGGAATAACCTGTTCTCTAGTTTGGTTCACAACATATCCTTCAACCTACCTGATATACACTTATGGAAGTTATTCTTCACAGCATTACTAGTCACTAAATTAATGCAGTTTCGGTGCAACTTGAGACCATCCACTATTACTGCAGCACGCACGATTATTTGTTACTCATTAACAGGATGTGGGCGTCGCTGAATAACCAGCACTTATTGCCCTTTCCAGTGGGCAGTTAAGAGTCAGCAGTTGCCTTGAGTCTGGAGTCATATGCATGTCAAACCAGGTAAGGACAGCAGTATCCTTCCCTCAAGGACATCAGTAAACCAGATGAGTTTTTACAACAATCGACAATGAATTCCTGGTCATCATAAACCCTTGATTCCAGATATTATTGAATTCAATTTCCACCATCTGCCATGGCTGGATTTGAATTCATGTCCCCAGAATATTACCTGGGTCTCTGGGTTAAGAGCTCAGCGATAATATCACTATGTCATTGCTTCCCCTTGCATACACTTGCATACCTAATTTCCAGAGCACATGATGTAAAGTATTTGCGTGACAGATTTGGTTTTGATATATAACACGCTAATGTTTGATTCACCTTGCTATTTATAAGATCCACCCAAACTGATTCTGTGGGATGTGAGGGACAGGGTCTGTGGCATTATTAGCGATAGACTTGGACAAGACGTTCAGGGAGGCTCACCTCAACGCTGAGATGATCTGAAGAATTGGTCAGCAATACAGGACAAGCATTCTTTCCCTCCACCTTGCCAGGATAAGTATAACCATATTCTTCTGCTCCCTCACACTCACTGTATATCTGTTACAGCACCTATCCCAGAACAAGGCTCACACTCTATCTCCAAATAAGGCTCAAGCACGACTACACTCACTGTTGAATTCAGCACCTTCCCTCCCCCAATTGTTCTGTCACTGACGCAATAGCCCCGCACACTAATACCATTGCATGGATACAACACTGTGGTCAGACTCCCTGCGGACACCTCACCCTTCCCCCTTCGCCTATACCAGCATTAACAGCAGGGACACCGACTCCCACCCTTACCCCATCCCTCCTCTTCTCCCATTCAAGGAGAAACAGCCTGGAATAGGACATAAAGGGTCAAGCCGGGTGTTAGAGTGCCTGATATCCGTTCCCTCACCATCTACCTCGACATTTGGGGAGGATCCTGGAAAGAGCTGGAGAGGACCAGGACACCTTGTGTGGAGATTCGGAAGCATCCACGTCCCACCAACCAAGTAAGCAGCAATGTTCAGTAAAGAGCAATTCTCAATTTAATCTCGCTGGCATTTTCAATCTCATCGCTCTCACTTGAAAAAGAACAGATACCCCATTGCACAGAGATGCAGGCATTAAATTACACAGAAGCATTGGTAAATACCCCAATATACTGGCATACACAATGCATACAAGGGGATAGACACACACACACACACATAAGAAGCACACAAAGACATATTCAGTGTCACAAAAATAGACACAAACACAGATAGAAACACAGATAGAAAGTCTGATACACAGACAGACAGACAAAGTTACACAAATACACAGATAACAAGCACATGGACACATACACACGCACACATACACACACACAGACATACACACACACAGACACAGACACAAGTGTCATTAAGACACAAATAAATAAAGTTTTTGATTTATAAGGAGATCAAAGATTCTAGGGAGTAGGTAGGAGAATGATGTTGAGGAACACATAAGAAATTGTAGAATGACATATCAGACTCGATGGTCCGAATTTCGTAATTCTGCCTTTTTTTATGTTCGTATGGTGTTGTGCTATCAGGTATTCTCTTCCTGAGATAACAGC
>NW_025194377.1:0-4099 GCF_004010195.1 Chiloscyllium plagiosum | reverse complement strand
AAATGGGCAAGGAACACTGGGACGGGAAGGGCTGAATGCTTCCTTTCTTTGCTGGTGTTGAAGTCTGAAATAGGGCAATATCAGCCAAGTGGGTGAAATGTTACTATCTGCGTGTTTTCTCCCGAGGCCTGTGTCACTCTTGGGGAAATGTGTCTGCGTGCTTCAGTCTATGCATAAAAATGGGATTCAGCTCCCCGACCGGGTGTGAACACATTTTTCCCATCTCAAACTTCAATCCAATTTATTGTGTCTTTCGAGATTAAAACGTTCCAAAGAAATTAGCATTAAAATGAACACGTGAAACGTCAGAGTTCACAAGGTTACAGACCAAGTGCTGGGAAGTGAGATGATGGGACCCATTTCTGTGCTGTAAACATTCGATAATTCAATCATTTTTGAGGGCAAATATATCTGCTGTGACATAATTCCAAAAACCGCGTTATAAAGAAACTGTGCAACTGCTTCTGCCCTCATCCCTGGTGGTCTAGTAGTTAGTATTCAGCACTTTGACTGAGTGGGCTGGATTTCATTACCGTTCAGGAAATCAGGACTTCTTGTTCCTGATGCAGAGAGCGCAGCTCTACCAGGAATCTGTTTAATGCCTTAAATCAGTCAATATCCCAGCCCTTGAATGAAGGTAAAAGTGCCTTCCCTCTCTCTACACAGTCAGATAGTTCATCCTTCATTCTCCTCTGATTCCACTTCCCAAAGAGTTTCAAAGAACTGTCAAAACTGAGTCTCAGCTATTTCTTTTCTGTGCTTTTCATGCACAGGAGCTGCAGCGATTGAGTGGGTTGGTTTCTGAAAACGAAACGTACCTATGAGCAATGTGTGAGGCTATTTCAGGATTGCCTTCTCTGACAGCGCTGCGACATGACTGATGTTCTCTATGATATGGAAGTGCCAGTGTTTGAGTTGGGTAGACAAAGTTAAAAATTACACATCATCAGGACATAGTCCAGCAAGTTTATTTGGAAACACAAGCTTTGAGAGAGCCGCTCCTTCATCAGGTAGGTGTCTTTCTGCAGAAACGTGATGCGTGTGTCAATATGCGCGATGTTGTGGAAGATCATCTGGACTTTAACCGACTGTTCGTGGTGTCGATGGTGCCCATGACTTGGATGTGTTGGTATTGGACTGGGGTGGACAAATTAAAAAAATTCACAAAGCCATATTAGAGTCCAACAGTTCACAACCACCTGATGAAGAAACAGTGCATGGAACACTGGTGCTTCCAAATATGCTAGTTCGATGCAATCTGATGCCATGTGATTTTTAACTTTGATAACCCTTGGTAATATTTAACTGATCGTAGACAGTAAAAGAATTTTCGTTCCTGGAGATGAAAATTTCAAACATTATCCACCTCAGTGTAACAAAAAAGATTACTTTGGATGTGTGCTGAATCTCCACAATGCCTTGCGCAAAGCAAAAGTCGAACCTGCACCCGCCTGATCCGTAGCCAGCTATACGAATGGCTGTACCACTGGCCAGATGCACAGCTGAGATTTTACATGCTGCAGAGCTGTGATGCTAACAGTGACAGGAGCAATAAAAGTAACAGTCACAAGGTGAACAAAGAACAAAGAGAATCACCATCAATGATTCACTTCACATTGTCCTAAAAAAATGATCAGGCACTCAATGAGGTCACTGCTGATCAAGGAACTTGCAACTTACTTTGCTACGTTTTCACCATAATTAGAGGTAAACTCCAGCCTAATCATTACATCGCATATTCCCATTAATTTTCAGATTTAGATTATGTTAATGACCTGTCCGTATTTGCAGGAAACTGAATGACATGAAATGAGTGAAAACGTCCTTCTGGTGATGTAATCTAGTGCAGAGTCGGCCAGAAAAGAAAAGTCAAAGACTTGAAACATCACTCCCATTTCTCTCTGTACCAATGCGTTTTCCTGAGTTGAATATTTGCAGGACTTGTCTTTAATATTTAATGAATTAATTATTTTCCCACGACAGAATCTTCATAAATCAGTTAACACCTGAGGTGTTGAAACCTATTTTACTTCAGATTAAAATAGTTGAATACCCTTTCCTCCAGCCTAATGTCCCAATACTCTCTCCTCTTCCATGCAAATACAAAGTGCTCCAAGAGAGGTTGGAGCTCCCAACCCGACGTTCCAATGTTCCTTGCTGCTCCATATCAATACAAGCTACTCTAGTTGAAGTTGCAGCTCCCAGTCTGATATCCCAATGCTCCCTGCTCCATGTCAATAGAAAACGTCCAGTTGCTGTTGGCTCTACCAGTCTGATGTCCCAATGTTTCCTGCTGCGTCATGTCATTAAAAACAGCTCAAGGTGAGAGTGGAGCTCCCAGACTGATCTCGAAAAGTGCCTGCTCCATGTCAACTGAATCTGCTCCAAATGAGGTTGGATCTCGCAGTTTGATGCCCCAATGCTCCCTGCTGCTTCATGTCCATAGAAGCTGCTCCAGGTGAGGTTCGAACTCCAGACTGATGTCATAATGCTCCCTGGTCCATGTCAACAGACGCTACTCGAGATGAAATGGGAGCTCCCATCCCTGGCTCTCGTTGATGTTGTAGCTCCCAGTCAGATGTCTCAATGCTCCCTGCTCCATGTCAATAGAAGCGGTCCAGTTGAAGTTGGATCTACCAGTCTGATGTCCCAATGCTCCCTGCGGCTTCATGTCAATAAAAGCTTCTCCACGTGTGCTTGGAACTCCCAGACTGATGTCACAATACTCTCTGGTCCATGTCAACAGACGCTGCTCCAGATGAGGTGGGACCTCCCATCCCTGGCAGATCACACACCTCTATACCATCATGGAAATACTGCCCACTGACCATTTCCACCACTGGAGCCATTGGTGCAATATCCACATCATGAGAACCTAATCTTACTTTTAATCACCACCGACTCATTATTTCCAAAGGACTTCTTTCTTAAAACTTATCTTGCATGTGCATATTGCAGTCAATCCGAAGTAAGATAATCGTGCTAATTGACGTATGCTCACTAGAAATCACATTCTATTTTTCATGTTGAGTAACTGCTACTTAGCAAGGACAATGTTTTTAATGGAATCACTCTTTTATTTCACGTTAGGGAATTTGGTTTGTAATATTTAAATTAAAGTTGGTCACTGTGTAAAATGATCAAATAGATCTCAATTTCTGAACAGAATTGGTAATGTTGTCATCCACCTTGAAATGTGGTGTCTACTTCTTTCAGCCACACGGGTATTAGAACGAACCGTCTGTTAATGACATGCGTATAAAGACATTTCAAATCAGTTTTCATGTTTATGCAGCATAAATCTGCGGTTATTGATACACAGTTTAGATTCAGTCCCTGCAGTTAACTTGCTGACTTCTCCAGTTGTTCACAGTTCAATGTAATGCTTCAAGTGTGTGCATAACGAGAGGGAGTTTGCTTCCCACATCTTGTGTTTATATGTGTCTTATGTCCAGCATTCATCAATGGCGAGAGCAAGGGGGAAAGGATAAGACCAATGTGTAAGTCTGTCCGTGCCCATTCACGGCACTCACATCGGTAATTCTCTACATTTACAGCCAGTTCTCGGGTGCCCCTACACCCAGCCCCTGCCACTTTTGAAATATCTCCATTGTTTCGTGCTGTCTCTCTGTGCTATTTTCACCAAGATGAATCACTTCTACCCAACTGCTACAAATTTCATCTGACAAAACACTCATTAAGAATCGCATGCATCAACATGCACTTCGCATCTCTCGTTATTTGGTTCTTCTGGATCTCTTCCATACGATAAAAGTTCACAGCAACTTGACTTGGAAAAGACAATCGCGTTCCTGTTCATTGTCCCAATTCAATCTACATTTCAATGCAGTTTAGGCAACAGACTCAAATTATTCTTTGTGATTTTATTATAGCGTCGATGCATATAAACAGACCATTGGACAGCTGTGATCATCCAAAGATAGCAAAATTGAACATCGTTGATAACAACGACGAGAGTGGGATTCGAACCCACGCGTGCAAAACACAATGGATTAGCAGTCCATCGCCTTAACCTCTCGGCCACCTCGTCACATAAGACACGGGTACATTTGACCTTATGAATAAGTGAATTGCGTAA
>NW_025194376.1:0-4098 GCF_004010195.1 Chiloscyllium plagiosum | reverse complement strand
CATTTAACAACTCCTTTATAATAGATGGGGGTTTAGAGGCAGGTTATACCCCTTGTTACACTTCCTTTCAGATTATGAGGCAAAGCAATCTTCTCTTGGTGTTTTGGTCTGAATTATCAGAGGAATGTCCACCTCTGCGTTGTAACAGATTGTGTGTTCAGGTTCAGGATCTGGATAGATTTGGAAGGATTTAGGCGGAACTGGACAAAAGTTTACTTGCTATTACCCCTCAGAGTGAGGAATCAAATCCAGATGATTCAAAGTTTGATGTGCCTCAGAGTCGATTGTCTAATGAGGAGGTCCTGAAAGAATGGGATTAGATAATAAACTATCTGTCTCTGGAACAGAAAACTAAGTTGAAAGGTTTGTTGCAGCAGTATGAGGACATATGTAGGGGTAGAGTGGGGACGACTAATACTATGAGATTGATGCAGGGAATGCTGTTCTGATTAAACAATACCCCTACAGTTAATCCTCTCAAAGCAGCACAGATAGAGAAGGATTTGGAAACGCTGTTCCAAGAAGACATCATTAAGTTGAGTAAGAGCAGGTGGAGTTCACCAATCGTGTTGGTTCTGGAGCCTGATGGTTCTCAATGGTTCTGCATGAATTATCGGAAAGTCAACACTGTAACTAAATCAGACTCATGCCCGATTCCATAGTTGGAGGACTGAGTCAAAAATGTTGGACAAGTCAGTTACATCAGAAGGTTGGATTTATTCTGTGCTTACTTGCAACGACCTTTGTTGGAGGGAGTGAAAGGAATTTCTGCATTTGGAACCCTACATGGGATATATCAATTCAAAGTAATGCCCATTGGAATGAAGAACACACTCACTATGTTTCAAAAACTCACGAGCAGAATTGTGGCAGGATTAACTAATTGTGCTGTTTATCTCAATGACTTAGTAATCTTTAACCATTCATGGAAAGACAACATGGTGCATTTGGCAGAATTCTTTGAAAGACTCCAGAAAAAAAAAACTGGCCTTAAATATAGAAATATCTGAATATTCGAAGGCAGAAGGTTCTTGGGATATAACATTGGACGTGGAAAGATGACCCTGAAGAATGTGAAGATGAAGGCCATTGAGGAATTTCCAAGACCATCCTCGAAGAAAGCGGTGCTTCAATTCTTGTGACTGAGCGCATTCTACTGGATATTTCTCCCAAACTTCACCAGCGTGGTGGCATCACTGATGGATTTGCTAAAGGAGAACATGAAATTTCAATGGTTAGAACACTGCCAGGAGGCATTTGAGAACTTCAAAGCTGTGTTAACCACTGCACCAGTTTTAGCTACATCAAATTTCTTTTAAACCTTTAAAGTCTTGACCGATGCCGGCCATAAAGGGGTTGGAGCTGTGCTGATGCAGGAAGATCGTGGCAGAATTGAAAGGCCAATTGATTATTTTTCAAAGAAAGTCATTGTCCAACTGAGAAAATTCTCCACTGTCGAGAAAGAGGTATTGCATTTGATACTGATCTTACAACATTTTAATGTTTATGTTAATGTGTCAGAGACAGTTTTTGGTACACAGACAACTCTGTCACATTGTTTGCAAAGATTGAAGGGCAAAAATATGAGACTATTTCATTGGGGTCTTCTGTTACAGACTTTTAATTTACAAATTGTGCATGTTGCGAGTTATAAAAATATTATGGCTTAAAAGAAAATGTATAGATAAGATAAAATCGGTATTGTCCAATGTTAGATATGTATGCAGAATCAGTATGAAAAGTATAACTTTAGGTTAATGACTTAGAAAGGCAAAGACTGTTTGGGAATAGTCAACTTGGCTTTGTGTGAGGGAAATTATGTCTAAAATTTGATTGAGTTTTTTGAAGAAGTAACAAAGAGGATTGATGAGGGTAGAGCGGTAGACATGATCTATACTGACTTCAGTAAGGCGTTCGACAAGGTTCCGCATGGGAGACTGGTTAGTTACGTTAGATCTCATGGAATATAGCGAGAACTCGCCATTTGGATACAGAACTGGTTCAAAGGTGGAAGACAGGGGGTGGTGGAGGGTTGTTTTTCAGATTGGAGGCCTGTGACCAGTGGAATGCCACGAGGATCAGGGCTGGGTCCACTACTTTTCATCATTTATATAAATGATTTGGATGTGAGCTTAAGAGGTATAGTTAGTAAGTTTGCAGATGACACCAAAATTGGAGGTGTAGTTCACAGTGAAGAAGGTTACCTCGGATTACAATGGGACCTTGATCAGATGAGCCAATGGGATGAGGAGTAGCAGATGGAGCTTAATTTAGATAAATGCGAGGTGGTGCATTTTGGGAAAGCAAATCTTAGCAGGAATTGTATACTTATTGGTAAGGTCCTAGGGAGTGTTGCTGAACAAAGAGACCTTGGAGTAAAGATTCATAGGTCCTTTAAAGTAGAGTCACAGGTAGATAGGATTGTGAAGAAGGCATTTGATGTGCTTTCCTTTTTTGGTCAGAATATTGAATACAGGAGTTGGGAGGTCATGTCACAGCTGCACAGGACATTGATTAGGCCACTGTTGGAATATTTCGTGCAATTTTGGTCTCCTACCTATCGGAAGGGTGTTGTGAAACTTTAAAGGGTTCAGAAAAGATTTATAAAGATGTTGCCAGGGTTGGAGGATTTGAGCTATAGGGAGAGGTTGAATAGGCTGGGGCTGTTTTCCCTGGAGCGTCGCAGGCTGAGGGGTGACCTTATAGCATTTTATAAAATCATGAGGGGCATGGATAGGGTAAATAGACAAAGTATTTTCTGTGGGGTGAGGAAGTCCAGAACTAGAGGGCATAGGTTTAGGGTGAGAGAGGAAAGATATAAAAGAGACCTAAGGGGCAACTTTTTCACACAGAGGGTGGTGCATTTGTGGAAAGGACTGCCAGAGGAAGTGGTGGAGGTAAGGACAATGGCAATATTTAAAAGGCATCTGGAGGGATATATGAATAGGAGGGGTTTGGAGTGATGTGGGCTGCGTGCTGGCAGGTAGAACTACATTGGGTTGGGATATCTGGTTGGCATGGATGACGTGGACCGAAGAATCCATTTCTGTGCTGTACATCTCTATGACTCTATGACTTATGTATCTCGCAATAATGGTAGGATTTCCAGCTCAAAATCGTCTCAAGAGAATCATCGGAAGAACAGCATTTCTGACGTGAGATCAGCAGATTGAAGATTGGAGTTAAAGCAGAGAGGACATAGACTGTGTGAATGTAGAGATATTATATTTTAATTTATTGTTCTTATCATTTGGATTTATGTATTATTGAAACAGCATACCTACACGAATTTAGTTAGAAAGGGAATAGGTAGTAGTTAAAAGAGATTTATTCTGTTTGTTAGTAATTCTGTTAATTTGTTCACTGTTGGAATTGGACAAATAAATTGTCACTTGTTAGAGTGAGTGAAAGGATTTAACTTCATTTAACCACTCCTTTATAATAGATTGGGAGGTTGAGCGGCAAGTTTTACCCCTTGCCATACTTCTTTATCAGATTACGAAGCGAGGCAACCTTTGCTGGTTGTTTCAGTTTTAATTATCAGAGGAGTGTTTAACTCCATTTCTTAACATGGCAATTTCATTAGATTAGAAATTCAAACTCTCGGAGTACTGTTCTGGGGTTATGGGTCTTGATCACACCATGGCAGGGAGATTTCAATTCAATAGTTACCTGGCATTGAAAAAAAGCTCACCTAATAGTGACCATGTAATCAATGTTGTTCTTTATAAAACCCCATCTACTTCTCGTTTTAAGGGAAATCTTACATCATTATCGGATCTGGCCTACATTGGCCCACATCCTCAGCAAAATAGTGAACTCTGAAATGTTCTCTGGTCAACTTGAAATGGGTCAACTTGAAATACTTGCTGGCTGAGCTAGAAATACCCACATCTGATAAATGACTACTATCACTGTCCTGAACTTCATGCGTAAGCTGTGGATCTTCGTTACTGATTTTCAATGGAACGTATTCTTGTTGAACACGTTCAACTGATTCTTTAAATGTTATTTGAAAAGTAAATATTATTTATTTACAACAATATGTTTTAGGGAGTGGTAATCATAAGTTCTCCTTTCTTTTTCTTACAGCAAATC
>NW_025194375.1:0-4098 GCF_004010195.1 Chiloscyllium plagiosum | reverse complement strand
CTATGTCAGCGTGTTGTGTGTGTGTGTGTCTGATTATGTCAGCGTGTTGTATGAGGGTGGGGTGGTGAGGAGCTCGGAGAAGAGGAGGCCGAGGGCCCGAGTGGCCTGGAGTCGGATGGTGGTGGCCGGGTCCTGGATCATGGAGGCGATGGCGCTGTGAGCGAGCTGCTCATCGTCCCCCCCTAGGGGTTGCCCGCTGTCCCTGCGCACGTCCCTCAGCAGCTGCGTTGTGACGGCAACGGTATTGGCATGGACCCTCCGGGAGCAGGTGGCTACAGAGATGCAGCCTGCTGCTGGGGTAGGTCTGGGTCCAGCCAGGCCGAGGGAGTAGGCCGGAGCCACACAGCCTGCTCAGGAAGGCCCGGTAATCGCCACCCCCGTCCCGGGAACTCGGCCTGAAGGCCCGACCGTGACCAGGAGCAGGCCCGAGGCCTGGCACACCTCCAGGCTGCCGTCGTTGAGGTAGACCAGGAGGTCCACCAGGACGGAGTGGAGCTGCTCCAGGTAGACCGGCCTCCGGGCCCTGACGGTCGCCAGGGTGGAGTCTCGCACGGCCGATGACCGGGCCGCGAACAGAGGCCAGATTCCCAGGCACAGGTTGACCAGGGCATCCCTGTCCCCCTCCGCTCAGGCCAACCTTGGGCAAAGCCCTCAGGGCCTCCAGTGCTACTTGGGCCTCCTCCCCTTCCTCCTGGGAGCCCTCGCCCGCTCCCTTGGCACAGGCCAGCAGGGCAGACAGGAGCCTGGTGTGTTGCAGCGTTGCACGCGGGAGGGCCTCGCTCTCCCCTTCCCCACCCTGCAGGAAGAGGAGGGATAGGGAGAGGCCAGGTTGCCCAAGACCCTCAGGGCCAGGAGGCAGAGGGAGGGCCCGTCCAGGCCTCGCCTAGGCCCAGGGCCTGGCGGGAGCAGAGCAGGAACAGGGTGGAGAACAAGCTGGGGCAGACAGCGGCCAGGGAAGGCCCAAGGCCCAGGTGGGACAGGAGCTGGCCCAGAGCCAGGGCCTCCCTCCTCCTCCTCCTGGGCTAGGAAGGCCCTCAGCCTCTCCAGGAGCAGCTCCATCAGGCAGAGTGCCAGCCCATGGCAGCCCAGACCCTTCGGCCAGCCCCGTGGTTGCAGTCCAGGAGGAGGCGGAGGGAGGCTTTTGCTGGGCCAGCAGGGCCAGGGTGCGAAGGGCCGCCAGCCGGACCTGGGGGGTGCCCACTCTCCCGAAGGTGGGCCCAGAGCTCCCTTCAGCAGCAACGGTGGCTGTGGCGCGGGCTCGGCCCGTCCCCTCAGCTCCCGGAGGACAGCATGGAGCACCGCTGCACACGCTCCCCCCCCCCCACCCCGCACAGATCGGCTGGGGGTCCCGCAGGCCCCGGCACAGGCCTGGCAGAGCCAGTGGGCCAGCTCCTGGCACAGGCCCAGGCGCCCGTCCCCTCCCGCCACTCCCCCAGCCTCACCAGGTCATCCCTGGGACTGCCCCACGGAGTCGGGAGAGTTCCGCAGGTAGTCCAGGAACCGGGGGACCAACCACCCTTCAGGGCCTCGGGCTGATAGCACCCGTCTCCCTCATCTCCTGGAGGGCAGCCCTCTCCCGGTAGAGAGCCAGCAGCATCGCCTCCTCTCCCAGTAACGTCCAACCGTCCAGAGCCGGGAGAATGGACTCCAGCCCCTCCCACGTCAGGTCGTACAGCAGGGCCTGTTCCAGGAGGCCTTGCAGGGCGCAGGGGGCCAGGATGGTCAGGTCAGGGAGTAGGCCGCTGCCCTCTATCCCCTCTGTCTCATCTCCCTCCTCCCCTTCCTCCTGCAGGGCTGATGACCCTGGCCATGCACCGCCTCACCAGCATGAGAGGTCTCGTCCCAGCCTAGCTCAGGCTCCAGTTGGAGGAGGAGAGTTTAGGCCTTCAGGGCGTGACACCAGAGGGGCTGCTCACACTGCCCCCCCCCCAACCCCAGCAGCTCCCCCTTAAAGGGGCAGGGCCCACCGGCCTTAGCCCTGTCAACGCAGGAGGCCCAGACCAGGGCCCAGGCCAGGCTCCACCCCACACTCAGGCTTTGGGCCTTCCCCCCCATGGGACTGGGTGGTCCCCCACGGCCTGGTACAGGAGGAGGAGGAGCAGCCTTAGCACCTGGGCATCCAGGTCTGGCATAAGGCTACAGCCCGGGGCCCCCCTGGACCGCCCGCCCATGGCACAGGAGGACCCTGCTCCTGACCGCCTCCTCCTGGTCCAAGATGGCAGAGCGCACCAGTGCCTCACCAGGCGGTGTGCACAGTCTGATCCCGCAGGCCAGGCCTTCCCTCTCCGGGGCCCAGCGCTACCAGACAGAGCCCAGCATCTCCGTGAGTTGGGCCCTCACTGGCTCCCAGTCTGCCCCATTAGCCCGATAGCCCAGCGCAGGAGGAAGGCTCTCTCCCTGCACCCGCAGGCCATTCGGCCCGCCTGCCTCCCCGCCCACCTCCTCGCCTCCTCCACTGGCAGCAGCAGAAGCCTCTCCTCCCAGCGGCCCTTCCTCCGGACTCGGGCCGCCGGCAGTGCCTGGAGGTGCCGGGATGGGGGGGGGGTGGGTGGGGGGGGGGGGCGGCAGAACGCAGCCTCCTGGGATGGCGGAGAGGGTCAAGAGCCTGACGGGGAAGGCCGCTGGAGCGGGGAGGCCGTGCTGGGGCCCGTCCCTGAAACCGGGAATCCCGGAGCCCTGGAGGGCTAGGCAGCGGCAGACGGTGGGCAAGGCCGGAGCCTGAGCGTGGACCATGATGCACCGCAGCTGTGGCTGCCACACGAGGCTCTCCGTGCCCTCCCCCACGGGCCCAGCTGCTCCAGTAGGGAGCCAGCCTGGGCCCTCACACCCAGGCTGAGGCCGGGCCTACTCTGCGACTCCCCCACCCTGGAGGGCCCAGCGCACAGGTGGAGGAGGTGCTACACCAGGGCCTCCCCTCAGGGCAGCCACAGGTAACCCCAGTGGGTCAGGCTCCCCATGGCCTCCTCCACTTCAGGACCCCCGCCGGGGGTGGGGGAGGGGCGGGGCGCTAGGCCGGCCTCCAAAAGGGCGTCCAGGACACTCCCTCCTCCTCCCGCCCTTCCCTCGGCCTCTATCTCTTACTAGTTTCCTGAGGTAGGCCTCAGGCCTGGGCTGGCTGCCCGGCAACGGGAGGGGTTGGGGAGCGCGGGGTGTAGGGGAGAGGAGGAGGAGGAGGAAGCAGGCAGCGGGCCAGCAGGCCCAGGCAGTCCAGGAGGAAGGCCCGGTGCTCCGAGCTGCCCCTGGGGGGAGAGGGCAGAGTGCTCCCAGCTACCCCTAGAGGGCCTCCAGTAGCCATTGGGCCTTCCCCCTCAGGCCTGGGCAGGCTCCCAGAGCCAAGAGCAGGTGGCGGGTGACCGGGGGTGCCCTGGGGCAGGGAGAGGAGGCGGGGCACCAGCCGTGGGGTCGTTCCTCCTCTGTCCCAGGGCTCAGGGCAGCGTATCTGCCAGGGCCTCCAAGATGGCCGCCCTGAACTTGGCGTCCTCCTGGCGCAGACTTTGGGAGAGGTGGTCCCTGTAGAAGGAGGATGCGAATACCGAGAAGGCCTAGCAGCTAGGCCCGGGCCCTGGGGCCTGTTCCCCGGGATCCCCACCTCATCCTCCTGCCCCCTTCCCCGAGGTACTCCACGACCCTCTGGTTCAGGAGGCCCGGCTGCTCTCCATCTCCCGATCGAGGGCTCGCAGCAAGGCCCCCAGGATGGGGGAGGGGAGCCCCGGGTCGCACCCCCGGGGGTTGGCTCTCCCCAGGAAGGCCAAGGCCTGGAGGAGGGAGGGGAGGCACCCAGCACCAGGCCCAAGGCAGTGTGAGAGTAAAGTCTGTTGGCTCGTCTCTGCGATATCTATGGGGGCGGTGGGGGGGAGGGGGCTGCAGTGCTTTATCTCCCCCTCCCCTCCCACTTTGTTTTCCATCTCAACATTGCCCCGATCAGGGGCGGCGCGTTCCTGCTCCCTCACCACGGGGCTGGGTCCCCCAGGGGCTGGGTCCCCCAGGGGCTGGGAAGATGGAAGGAAATTACCTGCACAATGGTGTGTTCACCGGGCCCCTGCACGTACACACTCACACACTCACACACACTCACCCACACACACTCACACACACTCA
>NW_025194374.1:0-4097 GCF_004010195.1 Chiloscyllium plagiosum | reverse complement strand
TCCACTTGGGTGGCAACTTTGAGGGATCTATGTACTTGCACACTCAGATCCCTCTGTTCCTCCACACTGCCAAGAATCCTGTCTTTAATCCTACATTCAGCATTTGAGTTTGACCTTCCAAAATACATCACTTTGCACTTATCCATCTGCCATTTCTCAGCCCAGCTCTGCATCCTGTCTATGTCGTGCTGCAGCCTGCAGTAGCCCTCTATACTATCGACGACACCTCCAACCTTTGTGTCATCTGCAAATTTACTAACCCACCCCTCAACATCCTTATCCAAGTCATTTATAAAAACTACAAACAGCAGAGGCCCAAGAACAGAACCTGGCCGGACCCCACTCAACACTGACCTCCAGGCAGAATACTTCACAACAACAACCACTCTCTGCCTTCCGTGAGCCAGCCAATTCTGAATCTAGATAGCCAAATCTCCCTGTATCCCATACTTCCTGAATTTATGAATGAGCCTACCATGCCTTGCTGAAGTCCGTATACACCACATCCACTACCCAACCTCCATCAACCTGTCTCATCACCTCCTCAAAGAATTCAGTAAGATTTGTGAGGCATGACCTGCCCCTCACAAAGCCATGCTGACTTTTCCAAATAGTCATAAATCCTAACCTTCAGAATTTTTTCCAAAACTTTGCTGACTACAGACGTAAGACTGACTGGTCTGTAATTGCCAGGGATTTCCCTATTCCCCTTCTTGAAAAGAGGAACAACATTCGCCTCCCTCCAATCCTCCGGTACGACTCCTGTGGAGACTGAGGAGGCAAATATCCTCGCCAGCAGCTTAGCAACCTCCTTTCTCACTTCCCAGAGCAGCCTAGGATAAATCTGGTCTGACCCTGGGGACTTATCAATCTTAATGTTTTCCAAACTTTCTAGCACATCAACTTCCTCAATCTTGATCTGTTCAAGGCTGTATCTCAGATCTTCAAACTTCTCATTCACAACAAGGTCCCTTTCCTTAGTGAAAACCGAAGCAAAAAACTCATTTCAGGCTTCCCCTACCCGCTCAGACTCCATGCACAAGTCCCCTACACTATCCCTGAACGGCCCTACCTTCTCCCTGATCATTCTCTTATTCCTCACGAATGAGTAAAACACCTTTGGGTTCTCCCTAATCCTTCCTACCAAGCCTTTTTTGTGCCCTCTCCTGGTTCTCCTCAGTCCATTTCTGAGCTCCTTCCTACCGAGCCTGTAACCCTCTAAAGCTGTGCTCGATCCTTGCTCCCTCCACCTTACGGAAGCTGCCTTCTTCCTTTTGATGAGAAGCTCCTCTGTTCTCGTCATCCAAGGTTCCTTAATCTTATCCCTTCTTGCCTGCCTTAGAGGAATAAACTTATGCATCACTCCCAACAACTGCTCCTTAAACAGTCTCCACATGTCTACTGTGCCCTTTCTGTGGAACAATTGCTCCCAGTCTGTACTTCCCAACTCCTGTCTGATAGTGACATAATTTCCTTTTCCCCCAATTAAATATCTTCCCTTAGTAACTGCTCCTTTCCCTGTCCAAGGCTGTGGTAAATGTGAGGCTGTTGTGGTCACTGTCATCAAAGTGCTCTCCCACCGTGAGATCTGACACCTGTCCTGGCTCGTTGCCGAGCACTAAATCCAAAATGGCCTCTCCCCTTGTCGGTCTGTCTCCATACTGAGTAAGGAGACCCTCCTGAACACCTGACAAAAATGGCTCCTTCCAAATCATCTGCATTAGGAGGTTCCAGTCAAGATTAGGAAAGTTGAAGTCACCCCGATTCCTGAAGAAGGGCTTATGCCCGAAATGTCGATTCTCCTTCTCCTTTGATACTGCCTGACCTGCTGCGCTTTCCCAGCAACACATTTTTCAGCTCTGATCTCCAGCATCTGCAGGCCTCACTTTCTCCTCGAACATTCTGCAGGAGGAACATGCAACCTGTTGCGCTTCTCCAGCAACACATTTTCAGCTCTGATCTCCAGCATCTGCAGCCCTCACTTTCTCCTCAAACATTCTGCAGGAGGAACATGCAACTGCCCTATCATCCATATCCTGCTAATCTGAAAGCCCACACAGGACTGAACAAGGAAGAGAAGAAAAAAAATGAGAGAACCTGAAAACTTACCGAGTTTACAGACTCTTAGTCAGGTTAGAGGTGGTGGGTGGGTGTAGGGTCTAGGATTTAGAACTCACCCATTTAAAAAACAATCACTTAGCCTTCCTGGCAGCCCTCGCTTCTCTCCACCCACTGTAAAAAGGTTTCTTAAGATTGGTGATGTTATTCCTAGTTCTTTCATTTCTAGGGAAGGTAGTAGATAGGATCTAAATCGATTCAGATTGTGTTTACTGGGTGTCTGTTTTTCTTGAAAACCTTGTATAGATATTTTTCTTCTGCTTTTTGTAGTTCTTGGGTGCTGCAGTGTGAGGTAGCTTGTTGAAATAATGTCTTGGTGCAGCTCTGTTTGTGGGTGTTGGGATGATTGCTTCTGAAGTTAAGTATTTGGTCTGTGTTTGTTGTTTTTCTGTAGACCCTGGTTTGAAGCTCTCCTTTAACTGTATGTTCAACTGTCATGTCTAGGAATGGGAATCTGTTCTCGTTCTCCTCCTCTTTTGTGAATTTTATGCCTATCAGGATATTGTTGATGGTGTTCCGTTTTGTGATGACAAAGATGTCATCCACATAGTGGACCCAAAGTTTGGGTTGGATAGATGGGAGGGCAGCTTGTTCAAGTCTCTGCATTACTGCTTCCGATTTGAGCCCTGGTGTATCCCATAGGTGTTCTATTGACTTGTTTGTAGGTTTTGTTACTGAATGTGAAGTGGGTGGTGAGGCACAGGTCCACTAGCTTGAGGATGTTGTCTTTGCTGATGAAATTGATGCTGTCTGGTGTTTGTGGTCCTGGTTTTCTTAGTAGTGATGCCAGTATTTCTTTGGCCAGGTCAATATTAATTGATGTGAAAAGGGCTGTAACGTCAAAGGAGACCATTATTTCATCCTCTTCTATCTTGGTGTCTTTAATAGTGTTCAGGAATACTTGGGTTGAAAGAATGGAGTGGCATGAATCTTCAATTAGGTGTTTTAGTTTTTGGTGGAGTTCCTTGACTAGTCTGGATGTTGGTGTGCCAGCAAAGAAACTATGGGTCTGAGGGGGTGCCCAGGTTTGTGTGTTTTTGGTAATCTGTAGAAACATGGTGTGTTGGACCCATCTGGTTTCATATTTTGGAAGTCTGTCCTGATTATTTCTCCTGATTTTTTAAGTCCTGTTAGAAAGGATGAGATTCTGTTTTAGTAGTTGTGGGGTTGGGCCTATCGCCACCTGCTGGTAAGTTTTGGTATCTGCAAGCAGAGTATTTGCATTTTTAAGATAGTCGGATTTGTTGAAAATAACAGTCATGCGGCCTTTGTCTGCAGGAATTATTACAATGTCTTTGTCTTTTTTTAAAGTCTTTATAAGGCTTTATTTTATTGAGCATGAAGTGTTGTTTCTTTCCTTTCTTCAGCCTAATATAGGTGACGAACTTACGAGCACGGATCAGTACTTGGAGCTACAATGTTGTGGCCATTATGGAGACTTGGATATCACAGGGACAGGAATGGTTGTTGGATGTTCCGGGGTTTGGATGTTTAGAGGTTTCAAAAGGAATAGGGAGAGAGGTAAAAGTGGTGGGGGTATGACACTACTGATCATGGATAGTATAACAGCTGCAGAAAGGGAGATCATCGGGGAGGATTTGCCCACTGAGACATTATGGATGGAAATAAGAATTAGGAAAGGAGCAGTCACTTTATCGGGAGTTATCCATAGACCCACAAATAGCAACAGAGACAAGGAGGAGCAGATTTTGCAAAGGTGCAGAAGTAACAGGGTTATTGTCATGGGTGACTTCAACTTCCCTAATGTTGATTAACCAAACCTCCTTAGTGCAAACAGTTTGGATTAAGCAGACTTTGTCAGGTGTGTCAGGAAGGATTGCTGACTCAATATGTAGATAGGCTGACGAGAGGGAAGGCCATATTAGATTTGGTGCCTCACAACAAAGTAGGTCAGGTGTCAGGTGTCAGATCTCTCGGTAGGAGAACATTTCAGTGATAGTGTTCACAACTCCCTGACA
>NW_025194373.1:0-4097 GCF_004010195.1 Chiloscyllium plagiosum | reverse complement strand
AGTGTTGCAGCTTCTGCAATCACATGGAAAGGTGTCATGCGGGAGTGGGGAAGTGTTCAAGGTGATGGAGCGTGTCACAGAGGGGATTGTCCCTGTGAAATACTGACAGTGGATGGGAGGGGAAGATGTGTTTGATGGTGCTGTCCTGCTGGAGGTGTTGGAAGTGGCGGAGGATGATTCTGTGAATGTAGATTCTAGTGCACTAGGAAGTGAGGACAAGGGGAGATCTATCATTGTTCTGGGAAGGAGGGGATGGAGTGAGGGCAGAAGTGAGGGAGATGGGGCAGTTACAACTATAGGCTCAGTCCACCCGAGTTAGCGGATTCCTCAGTTGACAGAAAAGGTGATCATGCAGGAATCTTTCTACTGGAAAGTGGCATCATCAAACAGAAATCACAGAGCCAGAGAAACTGGGAGGATGGAGTCACCCGCAGCTGATGATGTGTTCTTACACATATGCAGGTTCCCCTGAGTGATTGAAATGAGCCAGGTATTTCAATTGCAGATTTAGGCCTATATCTGTTATAAAACGAAATGTGAAAATGGACCCAGGTGAAGATCAGTAGATGTGTGGTGTAGAAATGTAAGCAGATATTTCATAATGCTCAGCAATGATTGACTCTGGTCAGAAAGAAGATGATATGACGATGTGACGATGAACCACCCATGATGGACAAACGCTGTGAAGGATACTAATCAATCACAAACTATAGAACTCAGATTCGGGAACACTCGTGTCGGCCAGCTTTGGAATATGTGGGACACCTGGAGGATGTGACTGGGGAATTGGTTTCAGAGAACAGGCAGAGAATTTAAAACAGTATTTTACATCGTTCCTCACAGGGGAAGTCATAAAGAGTTTCAATAATATAACCAAAATTGTAGTCAGATGAAATTTCTTGCAATGTCTCTAACAAAGCGAAAAAGGGTTTTCTCAAACAGATATTACCAATGGTAAACAGGTCATCAACTATTCATAGCTGGTTTTAATAGAAGTTGTTACAGAGTTCTGTTGGCACTGTGTGAAATATTTCACAACACTCCGGATTACAGGAGTCTTCCAGCAAAACTGGAAACCCTCCATTGTGGCGCCTATCTTCAAGAAGAGAGTGAGTCTTCAAGAGTTTAGGTGCTCGTTTTGTCTGAATTTTGGAGTATATTTGAGAGGCTTAATGGCCTCATGACGCACTTTCATTCTGAGTGATTTAAAAAAATAAAACTCTGCTCGTTCCCCTGATGTGTTGCACACTGGGGAACGAACATTTTCCTGAACTTGGGAAATATTTGGAACATTGTACAAACGACTTCTTTTAGATAATTCTAGAAACAGCACTCAACTGGCCATTTTATAACAACGTGGGGGTATTGCATAGGTAAGAGAGAGAGGTGTTGCATGCAGTACTGAGAGTGATGGAGTCTCATTCTGGAGAAGGTGCTGTAATAGATATACAGTGAGTGTGAGGGAGCAGAAAGAATACGCTGACCCTTATCTTGACAGAGAGGGAAGGTTATTGATGCTCGTCCTGTATTGCTGAACATTTCTTCAGACTTCAGATAATGCACTGAGCTTGGTGGTGAGCTCAGACCATCCTCGGTGGGTCTGGTGGTGTGGCCCCCTCTGGGAAGAGAATGGAGCTCCTCTGTACTAGCCCATCCATCAGGAAAAAAAGTCAAAAGACAATTCTGAGAGAAGTCTCAGAGAGAGAGTGGATAGGCCAGGAGAGATTTACCACCTTCCAGCCTCTGCTGTGACCCCAGCAATAACTGGTGAAAGGTAAAACTAAGAATCCTGTTTCTCGGAGAGCTTGACTATCACACCACAGGTCCAGGCCGCAGCTGCAAGGACAACAAGAAATGGATTGTATCCACACAGTCTATGGTGTTGTAGGAGCCTATCAAAAATGCCTAACCCCACCTAAACCGCTAAATGGCCGTCAGATAAATGTCAAAGTGAAACATAAATAAATAAAACAAAAGGATGCAGCAGGCCTCGTCATCAGACACAGACGGCCTCGGGAGCCCAGCAATTCCTACCCTGCCAAAACACAATAGAATCATCGAGCTTGTGAAGAGAAAGCAAATTCACTCTCCCTCACCCCTATATTTACAATTGGAGATGTGCCACTAACTCAATAGTTAGCATATCCCACCTGCACCAAGTACTACTGTGACGTATGAGCGTTTTCATGAAAGGGATTAACGAGAGCTGTTTGTTCAATGACTGCGTTCAATATCAGTCTTCCTGGACCTAACTGGGTCACTGCAGGGTTTCCGTTTTGCATAATTAGGGGCTTCTTTCAACTTGTTATACCATAGTCTTCGGGGAGAGTCAACAAGATTGGGATCAGCAGCTACAGAGAGAGGGAGAGATCACAATTTTGAGAACATTAGACCGGAATGTTCCAACAATGGATCAGAATCTGAGAACTTTGGACTGGAATGTTCCATCAATGGACAGGGGTTTATCCTGGGGTCTTTACTATTTTTCTCAGGATTGGACATGGTTAGAGTTGTGGATACAAGCTGTACTGATTATTATTCAAGCTGGGTACTATCCCATTCTCTCTATTATCTGTGTTCCTGGTAAGTCTATCTCTATCAATTCTATAAACGATGCTGAAGGTTATTTCTAATCCGGTTAATTATATTTAGCAAATGCATAAACTTTCAGCCTCAAACTCCACTTCCTTTTCATGCATTTCCAAACTACTTACCCATAAACATGTAACAAGGAAGAAGACTGTTTGGAACCTTGAGTCTCCTTTTTACCCTGGACTGTTTTATTTTCCGCATTCTCTCTGTAATCAATTCTGTCGACACCCAGTCTGCAGCTCTGCTGCAGTGCTGTTGCTGAATTATCCATCATCAACCTCTTCGTTAACGACAGATTATATGTCTCCAGTTCTCTTCTGTCCTCTCTTCCAGTTACAAATATTTTGACCACAAACTTGTTCTTGTATCTACAGTTACTTCACAACAGGGACCCTGTATCAGAGTAATAATGTCACTGACCCGTATATTTCAGAGGGACAGGTTATGACTCTGAAATGGTTGTTTGAAATTCAACCATAGATGATGACTAAACTTAATTCGAATGACAAAAATTGGATTGGAATCTAATTTCACTCAAAGCAACGATAAACCATCAGGATTTCTTTTGTTATTTCGCTGGTAGCCTTTGATAAAGAAACTTAACATTTTTGCCCAGTCTGGACTAAGTGTGACTTCAGACCCACATCAATGTAGTTGGCTCCATATTGTCTTGACAAATGGCCGCGTGGTGAAGGGCTATTAGTGATGGACAATAAATGCTGCCCTTGTCATTGACGTTGAAATCCCAGGAAATAACAACATTCAAGGAAAAATAAACCAAGGAACTGCGGATGCTTGACATCTGAAATGCAATTTTCCAGCGTCTGAAAGAATGTTGGAGAATCTCAGCAGATATGGCAGTCTGTCGGAAGAAACACAGATAACGTATCAAGTTCAGTGACCCTATCAAAACTGAATGCAACTGAGAAATAATATTATTTATATCAGGAATCGTTGGAAGGGTGAGTGGGAGGTTTGTGTTGAATGGATGGAAAAATGTCCAGCGAGAGAGAGAGAGAGAGAGAGAAAGGAAAAGCAAGCAAAATGATTGCTGATGAAAGACTAGAAGGAAAATAGAATGGGAAGTATTTCTAACATTTCCCCTCTTCCCATATTCCTGAATATCACAGTCATTTCAGGATGTCCTTGCTTGAAGTGAGTTATGTTCTCTCTGACTCTTTTCTCTGAGTTTGGTGATCAACTCCATCGGCAATATTGGCGGTAGCGTTATAGTTGCCGAGATACAGAGAAAAGTAATATTACATTGTCAACTTCTTCTTTAGACAGAGGAACTGTTACTGCGGGACTGTGCAGTGATGCAACGGCTTTCTCAGCCAGGAAGAGAATGTGAGGAAAGGAAGCCATTTTCAACACTGATTGGGTGCACCATGTGTGTGGGGAACTGACTTGCTGCTGTCATCAGGAAGTCAGTGGATTTTCTGTGGATGGTGTCCTCAGGGCTGTGTTGTCAACTGCTGGGTTCATTCAGGGAGACCCGAGGGTCT
>NW_025194372.1:1545-4097 GCF_004010195.1 Chiloscyllium plagiosum | reverse complement strand
CAACTGAATGTGTGGAGTTTGCACATTCTCCCCATGGCTACGTGCACTTGCTCTGGTTTTCTCCCATAGTCCAAAAATGTACCGGTTAGCTGAAATGGCCATGCTAAATTGACGGGGTGAATGGAGAGGAATGCATTTGGGCTGGGGCGGGTCGGTGTGGAGTTGCTGGGCCGAAGGACCTGTTTCCATATTGTAATTATTCTAATCTACGGTAATCAATGGCCAAGGTATGACGCACGTTGTTCGATGTTGCATTTCTGACTTTTCGATTGTTTTTCTTCAAAGTTTCTTTACAATTCAAACGGGAGTGGAAGAAGGGAAATGAATGTCTCCCATAATTCTTGCCCTCTTTTAGCATTCACAGGCGGTATTTTTGTGGGCGGCACGGTGGCACAGTGGTTAGCACTGCTGCCGCGCAACGCCAGAGACCCGGGTTCAATTCCCGACTCAGGCGACTGACTGTGTGGAGTTTGCATGTTCTCCCTGTGTCTGCGTGGGTTCCCTCCGGGGGCTCCGGTTTCCTCCCACAGTCCAATGATGTGCAAGTCAGGTGAATTGGCCATGCTAAATTGCCCGTAGTGTTAGGTAAAAGGGGTAAATGTAGGGTTATGGGTGGGTTACGCTTTGGTGGGTCGGTGTGGACTTGTTGGGCCGAAGGGCCTGTTTCCACACTGTAAGTAATCTGATCTAATGTACGTTTTTTCTTACACTGTGGTTACTGTTAATGTTCTTGTAAGCTACACCGGCTGGTTTCCTCTTTCCTCAATGTTCCTCATCTCTACCCAAACACATTTTCCATCCTTATCTCCTGAATCAATGTAATCTTTCACCATTGCATAATTGCCACGGAAACTGGGCTTTTCACAAGCCTGTGTATGTCATTTTCCAATATTAATTGATCGTTTACTGTGTTGCAATTGCGCATGTGAAGAAGAGAACAGAATAGAGGCAGGTGGTCCTGGGTTTCAAACGCACGTAATTGCAGCTAAAACGCAGATTACTGCACACAATGCAATCACGGAAGCATCCACCGAATCGTCAGGAAGCACACAATAAGTACAATGCTGCATGTCATGTCAGGAACAGGACCAGAAACACAACAGAATACGTCTCTTGGGTACTATTTTGGACGTTTTTCTCAATCAGCTATCATGTTTTACATATGTTCCATCGGTAGTTACCTCACACAAGGAAGTAACCAGTGCTGTAGACGGTCATATAATCCGAGTCCCACGTCCCGGAGTCAGAGAGACTCAGTGCCCTGTGTGTACCTACAAGGAACAGCTGTGCATGGGGTTTCTCGGGTAACTGAACTGCATGAATGCAGCTCCATGGTCGTCTGTCTGCTTCTCCTCTATAGTTTTCTGTGCAGTCCCTGCGTGCAATCTTGTCAACTACGTTTGTCCTTCACAAGATGGGCATTGGTCGCTTGTCTCTGAGAGAGGCTGTTGGTTTATGTGTTGTCATAATTCCGAGTGTAAGGGGGAATCTGGTTGTCAGTTCCCAGAAACTGACTTTAATAAATGGAAGCGTGCTTTGTAACTTGCCGCGTGGCATATCCTCGTTGCGAAGTTCGTGCACTGCGAATCACGTTGCCGGACAATCCAATTTTGGCAAAGAATTTGTGTGGCAGTCAGGAGTTGCCACGACCAGCTATCCCTAGTTGCAATACGGACAAATGGCAAGAACTGCAAATTCGATTAGCGCAGCACAAGGTTAATGTGACAGGGCAAACAGAAGGTAGCCAGAAGATTTCTGGGTGTAGGGCAATCACCCAAGGTACCTTTTCATATGAAAGTCTGTGCATCAGTAGAATCTGTAACCCAAGTAGTCTATGTTGGTTATTCATATTCCAGACAACTTGTGTTGTTCCCCGTTTACTCTGAAAGTGAATAGACATAGTTATTTCACCGTTATTTCGAAAGAAGATCCTGCATTGAATCTGTTCGACGTTATTTGATGCTGTGGTGAAAAGGTGGGCAATCGCGATGTGAAACGTTGCTATACTTTCATTTCCTTCATTACTCTCCTGGTGAGGGAGAAAGGTGATCACCGGGGCATTGATGGCCTAATTTAATCACGCATACAATAAGAAATGTTCACTCTTATTGGTTCGTTGTTGTTCTGTTTTGTTTTATGAGACTTGAGCACTTTCTGGGACTTGGCAATAAACTAAATCTCCAGTAGGTTTGGAATTGCCTCGCTGTTACTTGTGCGAGCGGTTCATGTCAGAGACGACTCACAGTGCATCACAGACAGCACTTAAGCTTCGGTGTGTCTGATCATGATACTGCCTTTTCAGTTCTGATTCTATTCCACGTTAAGAGCTGTCAGGTTTTGGATTCGCTGGAGAGGAAAATGGGTAATGCGATATGTGAGGTATTTTTCTTTAGCCAAAATCTTTGATGGCGAACTTGGGAAAGTGTCAAGAAGAATGGTCATTGGCAGCAAATATCCGGAAAACCTTTATCTCTGGATCGGTTGGGCCCATCCAACCTCCAAACAAAATAGCCAAACTCGCTGACTGAGTAACAAACATCATGCGTTTTTTT
>NW_025194372.1:0-1341 GCF_004010195.1 Chiloscyllium plagiosum | reverse complement strand
AAATTTTTCCTCTCTCACATTAGACGTTTGCTATGTAGTTTTGTACTCGCGTGTCTTGTGTAATAGTGTTCCCTGACTATTTACTTTGTCTGTCTTCTGAGAGGCCATATCTAAGCCCTGAAGCTCCTGGGAATCTGACGAAGCCTATTCAGTTTCGTTCTCACCTCCAAGCAGTGCAAACCTTGCAAATCCTTGTAAAGGTTTTCTAAACGTACACTTGAAAGAAGTGTGTCCAGCTGCAGCACTTGCTTGACCGCATGGTCACTCTGGAGCTGCGGGTGGACTCACTGTGGAGCATCAGCAATTCTGGAGAGTTATGTTGCCTCCCAGGTGCTCAGGCCAGGGATGTTGCCCATCGGCTGAAGATCATTTGAAAAGGGGATCGTGAACAGCCAGTTGTCTTGGTGCATACAGGCACGAGATGAGGACCTGCAGGGAGAATTCAGGGAGCCAGGAGAGAAATTAAAAAGGAGGACCTCAAAGGTAGTAATCTCGGGGTTACTGACGGTGCCATGTGACTGCCAGCGTAGAAATGAATAAAAAAAGGCACGATGAACACGTGACTTGAGGAATGGTGCTGCAGGGCGGGTTTCAGATTTGTAGGACTGTGCGACCAGTTCTGGACAATGTGGGACTATAAGAAAATTGACGATCTACATCTGAACCAGACGGGAACGAATGTCCTTTCGGGAGTTTTTGCTACTGCTGTTGGGGAGGTTTTATACTAATGTGGCAGGGCGCTGGGAACCACAAGATTAAACAAGTCGGCAGTGAGGTGGAAACTGGAAACGCTAAGAATCAGGAAGATAACATTAAAAATGGGAAGAGTAGGCAGAGAGCAGATGAATGCAAAAGAACTGGTGGCCTGAAATGCATCTACTTTAATGCATGGAGTATAGACAGATGAACTTCGGGTTTAGGTTGATGCCGGGGAATATGACGTTATTGCGATCACAGAGATTTAGTTGAAGGAAGGGCATGGTTGGCAACCAAATGTTCTTGGATATAGATGCTTCAGATGGGATAGGGAGGGAAGAAAAAGGGGAAGGAGTTGCATTGCTGGTCAGAGATGATATCATGGCTGTGCGAAAGGAAGACACCATGTAAGGCTTGGGACGTGAGACACTATCATGGAAAGACGGAGAGGCAATTCTTTAGTTTTGATTGGAGATTTCCGTTTTCCCAACATTGTCCCGGATACTCTTAGCGTCAGAGGTCTGGATGGTATACCATTTGTAAGAAGCCTCCAAGTGAGTTTTCTGCGGCGGTATATCAATAGTCTGAGGAGGGAATAAGCCAGGGCTGGCGCTAGCAGTTGCCGTGGGTGATTTCTTTGGGAAG
>NW_025194371.1:0-4096 GCF_004010195.1 Chiloscyllium plagiosum | reverse complement strand
GGGAAAGGGGGCAGCAGAGCAAACTCAACCCCTATCTGGGGTCCCGTATCGCAGGTGTAACAGTGGGCAGTCTCACCACCAATGACCATCCACACCACAGTGAAAACAGGTCTGCATTGGCCGTGTCATTGTCCGTGGAGGGGGGTGGGGGGGGGATGGTGGCAGACCACTACGGGGTTGAGGTCAACCGTGCTCCTTGTGGAAAGGGGGTGGACGGGTGTCAGGGGAATGATGAAACGTTGCACTGGGGCCATTCGGGTGGGCGGCATATGCATGGTCATATCCATCGACCCACCCCTGGGACAATGGTGGGGGTCCATTGGGTGGTTCCTGAGGGAGTCAGGGCCTGTAACAGGGACATTAGAATCTTTGTGAGGGGGTGATCGGGGGGGGGGAGGGTGCTGTATAATTTCATGCTTGACTGTTGCTTGTTTAGGGTCTTTCAGACTATGTCAGTAATAAGTGAGCGCTCTCCTCATTTGTTGGCGGGTGTTATCCGGCCAATCCATATTATTGGTTTGAATAGCAGTAGCTACCCGCTCTGGGATACATTGTAATAGGAGTGCATTAAACCTGAGGGGAGGGATTTCCTGCATGACAAGTGGTGTCGCCTGCATGGCTGGAGTATGTGGAGCAAAGCCGATCTCAAAAAGTCTGAACTGGCCTCCTCCTGCTTTGGACAGCACTCCAATACCCTGGTTATATCTCCCAGTTGTTGCAGGATTCTCTCGAGAGCCCCCCATCGCCTGGATTTGCTCCCCGAGCTGGTGAACGGCTCTGGAAAAGGCCTCCCAATCATTGTAACCCCCAGCTGGGGTTTCCATCTCGAACCCTCGCTTGGGGTCAAAGCCAAGCAGCACAGACTGAAGAGGTCCTGAGGTGTGGCTTGATACATTTGAATTATCCCTGTAACATAATCAATGAAATCCTCTGGACTCGTCTTTCGGTTGGGGATGGGGGGGGGGGTGTGGGAGCGTGGGACATAATCAAGCACATCTCTTGGGCTTTCCAGGGGGTGTAAATGTCTGGTAGCCTGTCCTGCTGACCCAGGGTTTGAGTTAGGGATTGTCCAGGGAGGGAACTGCCTCTGTTCATGTTTATGGGTGGCATTGCCTGTTCTGTTTGAGTTAGGCAGGCCAGGGTTAGCTATTTGATTTATGACCTCTCTGGGCCAGGCGTTGCTGTCGGGGCTGTAATAGTGGGGCCCGTTACGCTCACTACCACTGTCTTTGACAGGATTATAGGATGGTGGGACCTGTTCTCTGTGCGTCTGAAAAGGGCCTGGGGGGGTGCAGGGCACTCCTGCTCATCAGTGTCATCAGTTTGGAACAACATCAGCAGACCAGACATGTCTGGAGGTACCTCCGTTTTGCTCTCGGCCAGTAGCTGGGTTTCGCATTTTAACCCTGGTATGTTAGTCTGTCTAGAGCCTTTTAGCTTTTCTTGGTTTCTCTCATTTCGATCATGGTCCTCGCACTGTGTCTTTAACACTGCCCAAGGTTTTGGGTTACCCTCGTTATCACATAATCTAATCCCTGTCTGGCGTGCGATGTTCTCCCAGCTACTCTGCTTAGACTTGCCTTTTAATTCATTAGCTGCTTTTCACCACAGGGTTATTAAAGTTTCCCACCGAGTGCCCACATTGCACTTCCAGATTGCCTCCTCGCCCTTTAAACATTTCTCTCTGTCCCACGTCTCTCCTAGTGGCCAGGTTTCATTGCCCAATTTCTTATTTAAACACACTGAGAGACCCCTGAGCCTTTCCTCATTCTGGGGTTCACCTCGGGTATAATCCATACAAAGGGGTTCCAGCCCCTGACCTATCTAACACTTGCCCCATATTTCTTTCTCTAGCTGACCTTTATGGAACCGTACTGGCAGCGTCTGTACTCACTTCAGGTTCCTGACCTTCACGTGGGGTATCTCCCCTATTCACAACCCGTCTAAGGCAGGGTGCTGAGACAGACAGAGTGACTCCGTTTTACCTGGTGTACTGTATCCCGGGGCTCCAAACTCCCGCTTTCCCTGAGGGCATTCACCCCGATTGAACCCCGGGGACTCCCACCGTGATTCAAGCCTGAGGGCACTCACCCCGATTTAACCCTGGGGGACTCTCACCCCGATTTAACCCTGGGGAACTCTCACCCCGATTTAACCCTGGGGGGCTCTCACCCCGATTTAACCCCAGGGGGCTCTCACCTCAATTTAACCCCAGGGGGCTCTCACCTCAATTTAACCCTGGGGGGCTCTCACCTCAATTTAACCCCAGGGGGCTTTCACCTCAATTTAACCCTGGGGGGCTCCAACCCCGATTTAACCCTGCGGGGCTCTCACCTCAATTTAACCCTGGGGGGCTCTCACCCTGATTTAACCATGGGGGACTCTCACCCCGATGTAACCATGGGGGGCTCTCAGCCCAATTTAACCCTGGGGGGCTCTCACCCCGATTCAACCCTGGGGGGCTCTCACCCCGATTCAACCCTGGGGCGCTCTCACCCCGATTTAATCCTGGGGGGCTCTCACCCCAATTTAACCCTGGGGGGCACTCACCCCGATTTAACCCTGGGGGGCACTCACCCCGATTTAACCCCGGGGTCTCTAACCCCGATTTAACACTGGGGTCTCTAACCCCGATTTAACCCTGGGGACTTTCACCCCAATTTAACCCTGGGGGCACTCACCCCGATTTAACCCTGGGGGGCTCTAACCCCGATTTAACCCTGGGGGGCACTCACCCCAATTTAACCCTGGGGGGCTCTCACCCTGATTCAACCCTGGGAACTCTAACCTCGATTTAACCCTGGGGACTCTCACCCCAATTTAACCCGGGGGGGCACTCACCCTGATTCAACCCTGGGAACTCTAACCTCGATTTAACCCTGGGGACTCTCAACCCAATTTAACCCTGGGGGACTCTCACCCCGATTTAACCCTGGGGACTCTCACCCTGATTTAACCCTGGGGACTTTCACCCCAATTTAACCCGGGGGGGCACTCACCCGATTTAATCCTGGGGGGCACTCACCCTGATTCAACCCTGGGAACTCTAACCTCGATTTAACCCTGGGGACTCTCACCCCAATTTAACCCTGGGGGACTCTCACCCCGATTTAACCCTGGGGGGCACTCACCCCGATTTAACCCTGGGGGACTATCACCCCGATTTAACCCTGGGGGGCTCTAACCTCGATTTAACCCTGGGGGGCTCTAACCCCGATTTAACCCTGGGGACTCTCACCCTGATTTAACCCTGGGGGACTCTCACCCCAATTTAACCCTGGGGGACTCTCACCCCAATTTAACCCTGGGGACTCTCACCCCAATTTAACCCTGGGGACTCTCACCCCGATTTAACCCTGGGGGACACTCACCCCAATTTAACCCTGGGGGACTCTCACCCCAATTTAACCCTGGGGGGCTCTCACCCCGATTTAACCCTGGGGACTCTAACCCCAATTTAACCCTGGGGGACTCTCACCCCGATTCAACCCTGGGAACTCTAACCCCGATTTAACCCTGGGGACTCTCACCCTGATTTAACCCTGGGGGACTCTAACCCCGATTTAACCTTGGGGACTCTCACCCCGATTTAACCTTGGGGACTCTCACCCCAATTTAACCCTGAGGGACTCTCACCCTGATTCAACCCTGGGAACTCTAACCTCAATTTAACCCTGGGGACTCTCACCCCAATTTAACCCTGGGGACTCTCACCCTGATTTAACCCTGGGGGACTCTCACCCCGATGTAACCCTGGGGGGCTCTCACCCCAATTTAACCCTGGGGGACTCACACCCCGATTTAACCCTGGGGTCTCGAACCCCGATTTAACCCTGGGGGACTCTAACACCGATTTAACCCTGGGGGACTCTCACCCCGATTTAACCCTGGGGGGCTCTAACCCCGATTCAACCCCGGGGGACTCTCACCCCGATGTAACCCTGGGGGGCTCTCACCCCAATTTAACCCTGGGGGGCTCTCACCCCAATTTAACCCTGGGGGGCTCTAACCCCGATTTAATCCTGGGGTCTCTAACCCCGATTTAATCCTGGGGTCTCTAACACCGATTTAACCCTGGGGGACTCTCACCCCGATG
>NW_025194370.1:0-4096 GCF_004010195.1 Chiloscyllium plagiosum | reverse complement strand
AACATGGATTTTGTCTTCTTTGAAAACTGTTTCTCACGGTTTCCAGCACTATAACAATGACATAATTTCAAAACTGTCTGATTAATAGCAGAGATCTATGTAGCACCAATAGCTGTGAAAGGTGCAATGTACTTGCGGCAACTTCTGGTTCTTTCTTCCTCGATTATCATTGCCTATAAAGTAATAGTGTGACACCAGTTTATCAGCGAGTGTTACATCCTTCCCTGACACAATCTCCACCAATATTCAAATCATTCATCCCACAAATGCTAATCGAATAACTACACTATTATTTCAAAAAATAAATGTTGGAAAGCATTGCACTGCGTTAATGTCAAGTATATTCGATAAAACAGTTTGTTGAATTTCCAGAGAAGAATGATTGGCTTTGAGTTGAATTGCTTTCAAAGAAACATCTTGTGGGAGGCAACATGAAAATCCGGAATCTGCACGCTACCATCAGTGCTTTTTGGGACTGGCAGTAAGAGCGAATTCAGATTATTAAACTAGTTGTTTTCTTGGTTCAGTTATTGTTTTCTTCCTCCATTGTTTAATGAAATTGTGGGTTTTCAATTTAATTACTGATCAAGACGTCACATAGCCCTGTTGTAAATTGTTGTGACAGAAATGGTCAGTTGGAATAGAAGCCTGTTCAGAAAAAGGTATGAGCCATATCACTCACTCATGTTATGGGTCAGACCAGAACCCGTCAAAACATTTCAAGAAAGTAGCTTAGGCCCTAACTTTGCCCGTTGTTTTAAGCCAGTGTAGAGTGGATGTTCCTGGAAATATGCAGCTGGCCAAACCACTTAGTTTTAAATGAATCAGAATTTATTTGGACATTTATGGAAAGAAATACATACACAAGAAAACAGAATATAGACTAACTCAACTATTTAAAAACTCAACAAACTATCCCAATGCATTGGAGCTGTTCCAAATTCCTGCAACAATCCCATAAGCACAATTTCGCAAGGACGTTTAAACCAAACACAGGGTATTACAGGGAAGTGAGATGTCAAAGCGATTCAGCATGGAACACCTTCTTCTATGTCGCAATTTCTTTTGGATTCAAAGCTAACAAGTGACCAACAGTTCTGATTACTAATGAAAAATCAAAGCAATCCAAATAAGGGTAAAGCTGAACAAGGAGAACTGGCGACTCAACATTCATTGTTTGTTTTAAAACTGAAAGGCTTCTTCAAGTAGACAATCCCAGACATTTCAGAATTTATGAATTTATGATCCCTCTAAAAAAGGACAACGTAAAATTGTTAACATAGCAGCATGGTCACACTGAGAACATAGAGCATTGAACATGCCCGATAAAAGAGTCATTGCTCCAACTAGTCATCAAAGCCGTGCAACTTTAGTTTTGAAAACAAAAACAGATTCCCAGAAGAAGACGACATTCCAAACATTTCATAAAATGAGCATACAAAGAATGGTACAAAAGTGTAACATAATGCATTATGGCTGATGCCTGTTCCAATTAAAGTGTTTCTCTATGTTACAAAAAAAGGGTTATGTATGCTCCTGGTCGGATAGGGCGGTCCACGTGATGTGATATTATCACACAGATTCCAGTAAAAGTTCAACTAGCTCAAGGAAGTGGACATGACGCATCAAGGAAAAGGAAAAAGTGTGTGCATTAGAATAATTTACAGACGTGGAGTCCACATGAAAAAACAAATAAGCATCAGTTGTCATTTTATTTGACATGATGAGGTGCCCTGTTGTCATCTTACTGTAACTCGTTATAAAGATTTTCCCGCTACAAATGCACAGACAAATGTTCAAAACGTTACATAGTAGACATGGGGATTTGCACACAAGTATTAAAATTTGTTATTCCCCTCTGAAATTCGAACAAAAAGCTATCACCAATTACTGTGAAGCACAACCTTGGTTCATGAATGCTCTATAATCAAGGCAACCTGCCATCCTTACGTCTTCTGTGTGCAAGTGATTGTTGACCAACGTCAATCTATGGAAGGTAAATATCCACATGAAAAGGCTGAGGATGGCATTGATTGAAGGCGCAATTAGACATTGGAAATAATTCTAACTTTAATAGCGACGCCGACATACCAGGAGGAAGTGAGAATAAACAGTTACAGGGAAAGTTAATAAGAGAATGTCCATCGTCACAGAAATCGTGCTTTGTGCTTTATTTTAATCAGTAACAGCTAATTCAGAGGGGTGACGTAAATTATATAACAGCCGTTTGAATACTTAATTAGTTGTGGATTAGAAACAATAAATGTAAAATATCCGGCTAATATGTGCTAAGAATACTAATTTTGTTGAATGTTCAGAAGCAATTAACCCCTTCCATGACGGTATTCCTGTAAATCCACTTCACATCATTTTACGTCCCACTCCAATGAAGTTAGATGACGCGCAATTACCTAGTCCACTTTTTGTTTCCAAATGGGTAATCTGAATGGGTAACTGAAACCACCTTGAACACTTCTCAATATATCCTGCAAGGTTGTCATGTTTACTAACCTAAGGACAAGATTGTGTATTGGATTGAAAATCTGGAGTGAGACCAAAGGAATATGTCCGTGCGTGTTTCTCTCTTAAGGAGACAGACGAGATGGGAGATTGCGATGTTGTCTTGGATTGCAAAAGTGTGGTGAGACATTGGATGTAATCATCGCGGGAGATACTGCATGATGATCTGGAGTGCACTGCTTTTGTCTCCAATTGGGTGCATTAAAAAAAACTATTAATTTGTGGGCTGCGGGTGTCACTGGTCTGCAGTCCCCACGTTCACGGTAATGACTAAAAGTCATTGCATGTCAATCCATCAGGACCGCAAAAAGTTTCGGCTCTGATTCTGTGAGATGGACCAAAGTATGTTGGTTCCTGTTTCAATATGTTTGCAGCATCATAGGACTGGATGATAAAGCCTAATGTTGCAGCGCACTGAGTGTGGAGCCTGAAACAGTTATATTGCCTGGAAACAGGAATTCACGGCGGGCAGGGCCTGTACACGCGTCTGTGTGCGGCTGAAGCTACTGCCATGCAGAAACCCGAGGAATCCCTGCCCTTGGACAAACCGTGGAATTGTGGCAACTTGCTTGTCCTTTCTGCACTGGAGACTTATGGGTGCAATCACACTAGAGAGAGACAGTTCTCCTGCACCGAATGTGGGAAGGGCTTTACCCAAGCTCCCAAGCCTCCCACCTGCTTTCCCACTGGCAGGTCCACACTGGGACTGGTGGTCCAAATGCCCCGTGTGCAGGAATTGCTTTACCCAAGCCTGCTAACTGCTGTCACACCAGCAGGTCCACACTGGGACTGGGGTGACCTGCCCTGCACTTGTAGAGGCACCAAAAGGGGCAGCAGGGCTCCCAGCAATCAGATTCCACCAGTGTCGCTGCTGTAGGTCTCTCCAAGGACTGAACCTCCTGCCCATTCACACAGTGGGTGCAGTATGAGAGTTTGTGGGCATTTCTTTTTGTTTTCTGTAGGATCCCACAGTGCTCAGGGGTGGCACAGTGACTCAGTGGTTGGTACTGCTGTCTCACAGCGCCAGGGGCACGGGCTCGATTCCACCGTCGGACCGAATGTCTGAATGAAGTTTGCATGTTCTCCCTTTGTGTCTGCGTGGCTTTTGTTTGAGTGCTCTGGTTTTCTCCTACAGTCCAAAAATATACCGGTTAGGGTGAATTAGCCAAGCTACGTTGCCCACAGTGTTCAGGAATGTGCACGTGTGGTGCATCATTCAAGAGTAAATGTAGGTTAATAGGATAGGAGAATTGGTCTGGGTGGGTTAATCTTATGACACACAGTGTGGACTTGTTGGTCTGACGGGCCTGTTTCCACGCTGTCAGCATTCTATTATTCTGTGCACTTTGCTTCCATTTGGCGCTGCTGCTCAGGACTGCCTGTTCCCACTGAAACGATCTGCAGAAACTTGAGACCACAAGACCATAAGAGCAAAAGTTAGGATATTTGGCCCATCGAGTCTGCTCGGCCATCACTGGAGACAAAAAGAGGACCGCAGATGTTGGAATCCAAAGTAGGCAGGTGGGAGGCTGGGACAACACAGAAACCAGACAGCACCAACAGGTGGAGAAGTCAG
>NW_025194369.1:0-4096 GCF_004010195.1 Chiloscyllium plagiosum | reverse complement strand
CCCAGTATGACTGAAAGCCAATCCGTTCCTCTTGATTTCACGTTCTGGAGGTTTATAAAGTCATAACGACCACGGATAGGATTAATAGTCAAGGTCTTTTCCAGAAAGGGCATCCAAAACTATGGGGCATATATTTAAGGTGAGAGGGACAAGATTTAAAAGGGGCCTGAGGGAACATGTGACGCATATTTTGGTGTGTGCTTGCAATGAGATGTCATTGGAGGTGGTAAGGCTGGTACAATTACAACATTTCAAAGGCGTGTGGATGACGATAGGAATATGAAGTGTTGAGAGGGACATGGGACAATTACTGGAAAATGAAACAAAATGAATTTAGGACACCTGGTTGCCATGGATAAGTTGGAACAAAGGGTCTGTTTCCATGCAGTACAGCTCTATGATTTTTTGAACGAATTGATAAAGATCTCTTTCTAATCTTATATAACCTCCTTCACTGTCTATTATATACCTAATCTTGGTGCCATCCATCAACGTTCTAACTCTGCCTTCTGTAATTCTCATCTAGATAAGTGACATAAATGATAATAATATAAAAAAAACTGGACCCAGCACTAATCACTGTGGAACGCTGCTGGTCACAGACCTCCAGTCCAAAAGACAGCCCTCCTCGACTACGCTCTGTCTCTTGCCAATATGCACAATCAAATCACGCAAACGCAGACATACAGAGACATCGGCACAGTTCTGTCCTTAACACAGAGATAGATACGGATTGATTATATGGGGTTCAAGGTTGAAAGTGAGAAGACCGGAGAATTTTGTTGAAAAACTTGTCAGACATAATCGAATAGCAGAACAGACATGATTGGCCAAATGGTCAAGTTCTGCAGCAATTTCATAAGTTCTATGGTTTATGGTAACGGAAATGTCTTGCCAAGGGAGCAGTAGAGGCTGAGATGTGTGAATACTTAGGGAATAGAATCAACGGCAATATGTGATAGGTTTGAGCGGCTGAATGGTCTATGTATTTTCGTATTGGTTATGTTATTATTTCTCAAAAGAGGAGGTGAACTGATGTGAGGTTAATACACTTCAAAATTAAGAGATCCCCCTTCCAGATTGAGATAGTGATGTTCGTTTCTCCTTCGTGTTGGACTGTCTGTGGTGCGCTCATCTCGAGGAATGAATTAAGATCGGATCATTGAAGATATTCAAGCCTGGTCTTGATTGAACTTTGGTGGACGGGAGAGTCAATATTTATTGCGAATCGACAGAAAATGGCTATTCATCCATAAGCAGACCAGCCATGATTTTTTCTAAATTGGACAGCAGGTTGGAGGAGTAAAGTGGCCTACAACAGTTCCTGCCTCATGTGTTGTTGCTTCAGTGCACGCCCCTGCGCTATTGTAGAGGGATAGGAAGACGTCATTCAGCCAGTCAGTATCACGACAATGAGCCAGGAGGACCCATTCTGCCCAGCGAAGGAACATAATGAAGTACACAGTCATAGTGTCACAGCGATATATATTACACATAACAACCCACTGGTCAACTCATCCCTTTCAACCATATGTCCTAAATTAATTTAGTTTCATTTGCCAGAATTTGACTAATTTCCATCGAAAACATTCCTTTCCCTATACCCATCCAGATAACTTAAAAGTTGTAGTTGTACCAACATCCACCACTTCCTCTGGCATCTCATTCAATATACGCACCATCCCCTGTGATACGACATTGCCCGGTGGGTCCATTTTAAAAATTTCCCCTCTCAACTTCAACTTATGCCCTCTAGTTTTGGACAACGTGAAGCTGGGCAGAAGACGTTACCTATTAACCCTGTTCATGCCCCGATAAGATTACCCCTCTTTTTTTTTAATGTGTAGTGATTGCAGGAATTTGTCAACTCAGCACCAACAGCCACAAATGAAATTAATTGTTGGTAGTGTTGGTTGTGCTTTTAAAGGGACACATGTTAATCAGGTAATTAGGAAATCTCCCCCTCGTCCTCGGGCAACAATTGGCCCAGATAGAGTATTGCTGAGCTCAGAAATACATTGACAATGAGGCACACCACACATGAGGAGGCCGTGCAAGCTTCCTATGCTGCTACACAGATCCAGGGGAGCCCAGTCAGCGAACAGAAAATAGAGAGGAGGCATACTTATTTTAAGGCTGGAAGGCTGCAACTAATAGGTTTCCTCATGGATCAGTGCAAGGTGGCCAACAATTTGCAATCTAGATTTAATGATTTGGGAAAAGGGGCTGAATGGACTGGAGATCAATTTTCTAATATGTCAGGTTCGCCATTCAATAAGATGTTCAAGTGGAAACGGAGCGTCTTGTAGAAAAGATTCACAAGGATATTGCTGGGACTGGAGGTTTTGAGCTCCAGGGAGAAGCTGGACAGACTGCGGCTTTTTTTCTCTTGGAACATCGCCCTGACATTATGGAAGATTACCGAATCATGAGGGGCATGAACAGTTTAAATAACCAAGGTACTTTTTCCGTTGGATAGGGGAGTTCAAAACTGAAAGGCAAAGGTTTAAGTGAGCGAGAAAAAATTATACAAGGGACCTGAGGGACAAAGTTTTCATGCAAAGTGTGGAATGAGCTGTCAAAGAAAGTGTAGGAGGCTGGCACAGTTACTACATTTAAAAGGCATCTGGATGTTCTTATCTGTAAGAAAGAAGTAGTGGCATATCGGTCTAATGCTGACGCATGGGACGAGTTCAGATTGGAATGGCAGTTCTATTTGGGCAAGTTTCCGTGCTGTATGACACTTTAAAAATATGAGGATAGAACATAGAACATAGAACATAGAACAATACAGCACAGAACAGGCCCTTCGGCCCACGATGTTGTGCCGAACATTTGTCCAAGCTGAAGCACCCATCCATGTACCTATCCAATTGACAATTAAAGTTCGCCAATGATTCTGACTCTGCCACTCCCACAGGCAGCGCATTCCATGCCCCCACCACTGTCTGGGTAAAGAACCTACCCCTGACATCTCCCCTATACCTTCCATCCTTCACCTTAAATTTATGTCCCCTTGTAACACTCTGTTGTACCAGGGGACAAAGTTTCTGATTGTCTACTCTATCTATTCCCCTGATCATCTTATAAACCTCTATCAAGTCACCCCTCATCCTTCTCCGTTCCAATGAGAAAAGGCCTAGCACTCTCAACCTATCCTCGTAAACTCCATCTGCCACTCCTCAGCTCTGCATCATATCTAAGTCCCTTTGCAGCCGACAACAGCGCTCCTCACTATCCACAACTCCACCAATCTTCGTATCATCTGCAAATTTTCTGACCCACCCTTCGACTCTCTCTTCCAAGTCATTAATAAAAATTACAAACAGCAGAGGTCCCAGAACTGATCCCTGCGGGGCTCCACTTGTAATTGGGCTCCAGGTTGAATCTTTACCATCTACCAACACTCTCTGACTTCGACCGGTTAGCCAGTTTTCTAACCAACTGGCCAAATGTCCCTCTATCCCATGCCTCCTGACATTCCGCATAAGCCTACCATGGGGAACCTTATCAAATGCCTTACTAAAATCCATGTACACTACATCCACTGCTCTACCCTCATTCCCATGCTTTGTCACCTCCTCAAAGAATTCAATAAGACTTGTAAGGCAAGACCTACCCTTTACAAATCGGTGCTGGCTGTCCCTAATCAAGCAGTGTCTTTCCAGATAATCATAAATCCTATCCCTCAGTATCCTTTCCATTACTTTGCCTACCACTGAAGTAAGTCTAACTGGCCTGTAATTCCCGGGGTTATCCCTATTCCCTTTTTTGAACAGGGGCACAATATTCGCCACTCCCCAGTCCCATGGTACCACCCCTGTTGACAGTGAAGACGAAAAGATCATTGCCAACGGCTCTGCAATTTCCTCTCTTGCTTCCCACATAATCCTAGGATATGTCCTGTCAGGCCAGGGGGGCCTTGTCTATCCTCAATTGTTCAAAATGCCCAACACGTCCTCTCTTCGCTCTCCTTATCCCTTTCTTCAGCTCCCTTCTGGCAATCCGGTATCCCTCCAATGCTCTGTCTGCACTTTGTTTCCTCTACCTTATATAAGCCACCTTCTTCCTCTTTACAAGACATTCAACCTCCCTC
>NW_025194368.1:3143-4096 GCF_004010195.1 Chiloscyllium plagiosum | reverse complement strand
CACAAACAAGGTGGGAAGGTAACAAATGTGCTGTCCATCATTTCAAGGGAATTTGAGTACAGGAGTAAGGATGTCTTACTGAAGCTGTACAGGGATTTGCTGAGACCCCATCTCGAAAATCGTGCAGTGTTGTGTGCGGTTTTGGTCTCCTTACCTAATAAGGGACAAACCTGATATTGGGGGAGGCAGCGAAGGATGACCAGACTGATCGCTGGGATGACAGGCTTGTTGTGGGAGCAGAGTTTGGGGCGACTAGGCCTGTGTTCCATGTGGTTTAGGAAAATGAGTGGCGATCTCAGTGAAATATATAAAACACTGACCGGTGAGACAGATTGGAAGCAGGGATGACAATTCACCTGGCTCGGACATCTAAAACAAGGGGGCCACAGTATTAGATACAGGCACTTTAAACTGTATTGAGATAAGAATGCAAGTCTGCACTCACAGACTGGTAAGCCTGGGGAATATTCTCCCACATAAGGTTGTGGAAGCCAAGACACTGAAGATAAATAAGGATTTCTAGACACTAAAGGGATCAGGAGACAGCTGGGGTACGGTTGTCACAAGCTCAGCGATATGAGGAAAGAGGTTTCTGCAGGGTCAACAGGACTGTGTTTCCCGTTCCCTTTTCTCATACTGAGGCTGCAGCTGGGTGTTCCGTCAGTTTTACCCTTCCAAACCGCGGAGCACTTCAATACACTTTCGTATCTTGCTTGACCCGTTTAGAGACCATTGAAACGTTTATCACATGCCTGTGTGTCTGGTATCACTTTTAGGCCAAATCAGGAATGTATGGAATTCACCAGATCAGAATTCACTTCCTGAAAGTACATTGTGGCAGCAAATTGAAGTTTGCTATCGACATTGATTTCAAGGTCACCGTTACATTTCACCAGATTTTAGATCTCGATACTTTATTAATAGTTTTTAACTTCCACCAGCTTCCAGAGCAT
>NW_025194368.1:0-2396 GCF_004010195.1 Chiloscyllium plagiosum | reverse complement strand
ATGAATTGAGGGCAATGAAGAATTAGTGAAGAAAGAGGAGTTGTAGAGTCATCGACTCTTAGAGTCATACAATATGCAAACAGACCCTTCTGCCAAACTCGACCATGCTCTCCAAGTTTCCTAAACTGAAATAGTTTATTTTTCGTTTGGCACAGACCCCTCCAACCTTTCCCATTCATGGACACATCCAATTGTCTTTGAAATGTTGTAATTATCCTCACCACTACAACTTTCTCTGACAGCTTGCTACATATATATACCACACTTTGTGAGAAATAACTGCCTTTTAAATCTTTTCCCTCTCACCTTTAACCTATCCTCTCTGATTTTGGACACCCCCACCCTGGGGACAAGACCTTGCATATTCATTCAATCCATGCCCCTCATGATTTAATAAACCTATATAAAGTCACCCATCAGGCTCCTAGACAATGGGAACAAAAACCCTGCCTCACCATATATATGAAAACCTTGCGTCTCCGTCACATCATTTTAAATATTTTTGCACCCTTTCCAGTTATGACATTCTTATTATAGCAAGGCGACAAGAATTGTACTCAGTACTCCAAATGTGGCCTTACCACTCTCTTGTACAGCCACAACATGATGTCCCAATTCCTATAGTCAATGATCTGACCGATGAAGGTAAGCGTGCCTAACGCTTTCTTCACCGCCCTGTCTACCTGTGACTCCATTTTCAATTAACTTTCTACCTGCACCCTGGGTCTCTCTGTTTGACAACACGCCCCAGCGCCCTACCATTTAATGTGTAAATTCTGCTCTGGCTTGTCGAACAAAATTCAATACCTCACATTTATCTGCATGAAGCACCATCTGCCAATCCTTGGCCCACTGGCTCAGTTGATCGAAATCTCATTGTTCTCTAAGATAACCTTCTTCACTGTCCACTGTAAAATCAATTTTGGGGATTTCGTCTACAAACTTACTTTCCACGGTTCCTATATTCGAATCCAAATCATTTATAAAAACAATGAACAACAGCAGCCTGGTCCTTGTGGCACACCACTGCTCACAGATCTCCAATTGGATCAAGAAATCTTTCCCAGCATATTCTCTTTCATACTATCAAGCCAATGTTGTATCTAGTTGGCTAACTCTCCCGGATCCCCTGTGATCCAACCTTATTAACCCGGCTACCGTGTGGAACGTTGTTGGACCTCACTTAAGGTAATCGTAGACAACATCTGCTGCTGTACCTTCATCTAGCTTCCCGAACATCTATTCAAAAACATCAATTTAGTTTGTGAGACACGTTTTCCAGACACAAAGCCGTGCACACTATACCTAACCAGTCCTTGTCTTTACAAATGCATTTACATCCTGTCTGTCAGAATCTCCTACAAACACGTACCCACCCTTGACATCAGACTCGCCGGTCTGTAGTTCCCTGGTTTTTCCTTGCAGGCTTGTTAAAAGTAATGTAACGACATTAGCTGTCTTCCCGTTCGCCAGCACCTCACCGGTGGCTGTCAATGATATGAATAAGAAAGACAAGAGAACTGCAGATTTTGCAAATCCAGAAACAAAGACAGAACGTGCTGAAAAAGCTTAGCAGGTCTGGCAGCATCGATGCAGAGAAATCAGATATAATGTGTTACCACATGGGATAAACACCATCCCCGCCATGCTAATTTAAATCTGCAACACAGAAAATCCGTAACCTGTGCTGTAATCTGCTAAACTTCGAGAGGCCAAGTACTATCCTAAAGGAAGTAAAAATTAACAATTTTATTATTTTAAAGTCTAACAGTGAATAATTAACTAACAACTATTTGCAACTTCTTTCTCTGACCTTCTACTTGCTCTTCCACAATACTGGTCCAGTTAAAACGCCCCAATTAAGATTTACCAAAGTATTCAAATTTCAGAACTGACAAATCCTCTCTTTGAGTCTTCCTCTGTCTTCTCTTCTCCTTAGTGTTTCTGTTTAACAGCTCATTGATAAATAAAAGTGAATTTAAGAGAGCTATTCTCCAGGCAGTCTGCAGATGTTGGTCGCTTGGCAGCTCTTCTGCAACTGTTCTTTTTTTTTTCGACTTTATACCCCCAAAGTATTGGATCGCTTCATCTTTTTTTAATATCATCAAAATGCCAAATTCAAAGTCGATTGGCGTTTAATATCTTGGAGCATAATGTAAACTGATTGGTGGAATTTGAATTTATTGTCTTGTAAGAACCCAGGTACTGTCAGCTGCTGTTCCAAACGTTACATTATAAATTTTCCACAATTCGCTGTGCTTGCTAAATCCTTCAACGCTATTAAAGTACAATACCCTTTACACGTTCATAATACCTTCCCTTTCAAAAAAGAAGAACCATCATAATTAAAACATGGTTTCCTTTTTTTTCTTTTCTTTAAACACGTTACCACAACA
>NW_025194367.1:0-4095 GCF_004010195.1 Chiloscyllium plagiosum | reverse complement strand
AGACAAGTATATCAGCATTAGGTTATCAGAATAGCTCACCAGACTAATACAGCAGTATTAGAGTATCAGACTAGGTCACCAGACTAATACACCATCATTAAAGAATTAGACTAGACCACCAGACTAGGATACCAGCATTACAGAATCAGACTAGCTCGCCAGATTAGTACACCAGCATTAGAGTATCAGACCAGCTCACCAGACTAGTACACCAGCATTAAAGAATCAGACTAGACCACCAGACTAGTATACCAGCATTTGTGTATCAGACTAGCACACCAGACTTGTACACCTGCATTACAGTACCAGACTGGCTCACCAGACTAGTATATCAGTATTAGAGTTTCAGACCAACTCACCAGACTAGTACACCAGCATTAGAGTATCAGACTAGCTCACCAGACTAGTACATTCGAATTAAAGTAACAGACTAGCTCACCAGACTAGTATACCAGCATTAGAGTATCAGACTAGCTCATCGGAGCAGTACATCAGTAATTGGGTATCAGACTAGCTCAACAGACTAGTACATCAGCATTAGAGTGTCAGACTAGCTCACCAGACTAGTACGTCAGCATTAGAGTATCAGCCTAGCTCACCAGATTAGTACACCAGCATTAGAGTATCACACTAGCCCAGCAGACTAGTACATCAGTATTAGAGTACCAGACTAGCCCACAAGACTAGTACACTAGCATTATGGTATCAGACTAGCTCACCAGACTAGTACATCAGTATTAGAGCACCAGACTAGCTCATCATACCACTACATCAGTATTAGAGTATCAGACGAGCCCACCAGACTAGTCCATCTACATTAGATGTCAGACTAGCTCACCAGACTAGTACACCAGCGTTAGAGTATCAGATTAGCTCACCAGATTAGTACGCCTGCATTAGAGTATCAGACTAGCTCATCAGACCAGTACACCAGCATTAGAGTACCAGACTAGCCCACCAGACTAGTACACCTGCGTTAGAGTAGCAGACAGGATCACCAGACTAGTACTACAGCATCAGAGTATCAGACTAGCCCACCAGACAAGTACACCAGCATTAAGGTAACAGACTAGCCCACCAGACTAGTACACCAGCATTAGAGTATTAGACTAGCTCACCAGACTAGTACACCAGCATAAGAGTACCAGACTATCTCACCAGACTAGTCAACCAGCATTAGCGTACCAGACTATCTCACCAGACTAGTCAACCAGCATTCGAGTATCAGACTGGCCTTCCAGACTAGTACACCAGCATTATAGTAGAATACTAGCTCAACAGACAGTTACACCAGCAGTAGAATACCAGATTAGCTCACCAGACTATTACACCAGCATTAGAGTATCAGACTAGCTCACCAGACTATTACACCAGCATTAGAGTATCAGACTAGCTCACCAGACTAGTACATCAGTATTAGAGTATCAGTCTAGCTCACCAGAGCAGTACATCAGTATTAGAGTATCAGACTCGCTCACAAGACTAGTACACCAGCATCAGAGTATTAGACTAGCTCACCAGACTAGTACACCAGCAGTAGAGTACCAGACAAGCCCACCAGATAAGTACACGAGCATTAGATTACCAGACTAGTTCATCAGACTAGTACACCAGCATTAGAGTATCAGACTAGCTCACCAGACTAGTACATCAGTATTGGATTATCAGACTATCCCACCAAACTAGTACATCAGCATGAGAGTATCAGACCAGCTCACCAGACTAGTACACAAGCAATAGAGAATCAGACTAGCTCACCAGACTAGTTCACCTGCATTTGCGTACCAGACTAGCTCACCAGACTGGTCCATCAGCATTAGAGTATCAGACTGGCCCACCAGACTGGTCCATCAGCATTAGAGTATCAGACTAGCCCACCAGACCTGTACACCAGCATTTGAGTATCAGACTAGCCCACCAGACCTGTACACCAGCATTTGAGTATCAGACTAGCTCACCAGACTGGTCCATCAGCATTAGAGTATCAGACTAGCCCACCAGACTAGTAATCTAATTAGTGTATCAGACTAACTCACCAGACCAGTACTTCAGCATTAGAGTATCAGACTAGCTCACCAGACTAGTACATCAGTATTAGGGTATTTGACTAGCCCACCAGACCAGTACTTCAGTATTAGAGTATCACACTAGCCCACCAGACTAGTACACTAGCATTAGAGGATCAGACTAGTACATCAGCAGTTGTGTATTAGATTGGCTCACCATACTAGTACACCAGCATTAGAATATCAGACTAGCTCACCAGACTAGTACATCAGCATTAGAGTATCAGACTAGCTCACCAGACTAGTACACCAACATTTGTGGGCAGCACGGTGGCACAGTGGTTAGCACTGTTGCCTCACAGCGCTAGAGACCCGGGTTCACTTCCCGCCTCAGGCGACTGACTGTGTGGAGTTTGCACGTTCTCCCCGTGTCTGCGTGGGTTTCCTCCGGGTGCTCCGGTTTCCTCCCACAGTCCAAAGATGTGCAGGGTCAGGTGAATTGGCCGTACTAAATTGCCCGTAGTGTTAGGTAAGGGGTAAATGTAGGGGTATGGGTGGGTTGCGCTTCGGCGGGTCGGTGTGGACTTGTTGGGCCGAAGGGCCTGTTTCCACACTGTAATGTAATCTAATCTAATCTAATTAGTGTATCAGACTAACTCACCAGACCAGTACTTCAGCATTAAAGTATCAGACTAGCTCACCAGACTACTACACCAGCATTAGAGTATTAGAACAACCTACCAGACTAATACACCTGCATTAGAGTAGCAGAGTAGCCTACCAGACTTGTACGTCAGTATTAGAGTATCAGACTAGCCCACCAGTGCAGTGCGTCAGCATTGGAGTATCAGACTTGCTCACCAGACATGTACACCAGCATTAGAGTATCAGACTAGCCCACCAGATTAGTACGTCAGCATTAGAGCATCAGACCAGTTTACCAGACTAGTACACCAGCATTAGAGTACCAGACTAGCCCACTAGACTAGTACGTCAGCAGCAGTTTATCATACTAGCTCAACGGACTAGTATACCAGCATTAGAGTATCAGACTAGCTCATCAGAGCAGTACATCAGTAAATGGATATCAGACTAGCTCACCAGACAAGTATATCAGCATTAGGTTATCAGAATAGCTCACCAGACTAGTACAGCAGTATTAGAGAATCAGACTAGGTCACTAGACTAGTACACCATCATTAAAGAATCAGACTAGACCACCAGACTAGTATATCAGCATTAGAGAATCAGACTAGCTCGCCAGACTAGTTGGTCAGCATTAGAGTACGAGGCTAGCTCACCAGACTAGTACGCCAGCATTTGAGTATCAGACAAGTGTACCAGATTAGTACACCAACATTAGAGTACCAGACTAGATCATGAGACTAGTACACCAGCATTAGAATATCTGACTAGCTCACCAGACTAGTAGGTCAACATTAGAGTATCAGACCAGGTTACCAGACTAGTACACTAGCAATAGAGAATCAGGCTAGCTCACCAGACTAGTACATTAGCATTAGAGGATCAGACTAGCTCACCAGACTAGTATGTCAGTATCAGAGAATCAGACTAGATCACCAGACTAGTACACCAGCATTAGAGTATCAGACTCGCCCATCAGACTGGTACACCAGCATTAGAGTATCAGACTAGCGCACCGGACTCGTACACCAACATTAGAGACACAGACTAGCTCATCAGACTGTACACCAGCATTAGAGTATCAGACTAGCTCACCAGATTAGTACATCTGTATTAGAGTATCAGACTAGCTCACCAGACTAGTACATCAGTATTACATTATCAGACTAACCCACCAGACTAGTACGTCAGCATTAGAGTATCAGACTAGCTCACCAGACTAGTACACTAGCAATAGAGAATCAGACTAGCTCAACAGACTAGTACACCAGCATTTGCGTACCAGACTAGCTCACCCGACTGGTCCATCAACATCAGAGTCTCAGACTAGCCCACCAGACTAGTACACCAGCATTTGAGTATCAGACTGGCTCACCAGACGAGTATGTCAACTTTAGAGTACCAGACTATATCACCAGACTAGTACACCAGCATTAGTGTATCA
>NW_025194366.1:2790-4095 GCF_004010195.1 Chiloscyllium plagiosum | reverse complement strand
TCAGTGTCAGTTGCCTCCTGACCTCATTAAAACGTTGGCACAGGCATGGAAAAGGGAGAGGAACTCCAGAGGTGAAGTGAGAGTGACTACACTTGACTAAGTTAGGCATCAAGGCCCTTCCTCAGGAGAGTGTCCTTGACCCAACCAACTTCAGTTGGTTCTTTGTTCAATCAGAAGGTTGGTGTGGGACACTCACTAATGGTTGCAAAATGAACAGCACCATTCGAAGCTCCTCAATTCCCGAAGCAGTCCATGTTCAAATGGTGCAAGACTTGGACAATGTTCATGACCGCGGATCACCAGTCAATGACAATCTTGAGCAAGATCCTTGTGTTTTAATGGCATTATCGATATAAAATTCCCAACAAATACCATTGATCAGAAACTGAACAGGTACAGCCAAAGAAATCCTGTCTCCAAGAGCAGTTCAGATGCTGGGAATCCTGCAGAGAATAACTTGCTGCTGACCTCTTCCCATTCACTATTGCCCAGAGCTTGCTCAGCATCTACAAGGCTTAAGTTGGGAGTATAATGGAACTCTGTCCACTTGCCTGGATGAATGCACCTCCAACATCACTCAAGAGGATTGTCCTGATCCAGAATAAAGCAGACACTTGATTGGACCCATATCCACAAGCACTCACTCCTTCTATCATCAACGCTCACTGCGTCATGTGAGATCTGCTGCAGTTTCTCAATTGGCTGTAGAACTGCATTCTGGATGGTTTCATCGATTTTATTTGTCTGCCTCTAGTCCACTCAGACTCTCTGATGGAGGAGATTCAGAGTGGATTTAATATGCAATGATTGTATGATGGAGGAACTATGAGGGGCGGGGGGAGTGGCGCAGATCAGGGTGGTGAAGTTGCACAAGGGAGAGCAATTAAACAGGGGTCATGGATGAGGTGTTCAAAATTGGGAGACAGCAAATTCTGTGAATTAAACATCTGATCAGTGTAAGAATGAAATAGTGATTGATCAGCCAGGGGTTTTCAAAAAAACACATTGAGAATCAAAACACACCTTATTGAATGAACAGACAATCTATGATTAACATACCCATCAATAATATATAAACATAGACACACATACACTCACTCTGCAGTGGTTTCCTTCTTGAAATTATACTAAAATATTGGGTCCAAAGGATTTTCTTTTATTGAAGTGAAATTCAAGACACCAGGTATGGAATATTAGTATCATCTCTCATTCTGTTTTATGGATCTTGATGGCAGTGCCCAAGACAAGTGCATTTCCTTGCATGGTCTTGGCAGACTCAGTCTGTTCGGTAATTATGGTGTTGAG
>NW_025194366.1:0-2639 GCF_004010195.1 Chiloscyllium plagiosum | reverse complement strand
ATTCTCCTGCTCCTTGGATGCTGCCTGACCTGTTGTGCTTTTCCATCATCACACTGTCTATCTAGGGATGGTGATGGTGGTGTCTGGCCATTATCTGTAAGGGGTTACTCTGTGAGTATGACTATGTCAGGCTGTTCCTTGACGAGTCTGTGAGACAGCTCGCCACGTTTTGGCACAAAAAAAAACAGATGGGGGGGTAGATATAGGACTGATGTTAGGGGTATGTTCTTCACTCAGCGAGTCGTTAGTTCATGGAATGCCCTGCCAGTAACAGTGGTGGACTCTCCCTCTTTATGGGCATTTAAGAGGGCATTGGATAGGTATATGGAGGATAGTGGGTTAGTGTAGTTTAGGTGGGCTTGGATCGGCGCAACATCGAGGGCCCAAGGGCCTGTACTGCGCTGTATTCTTCTATGTTCTATGTTCTATGTTCTATGAATGAACAGACAATCCATGATTAACATACCCATCATTAATATATAAACTTAGACACACACACGCTCACTCTGCAGTGGTTTCCTTTTTGAAATTATACTAAAATATTGGGTCCTAAGGATTTTCTTTTATTGAAGTGAAATTCAAGCCACCAGGTATGGAATATTAGTATAATCTCTCATTCTGTTTTATGGATCTTGATGGCAGTGCCCAAGACAAGGGCATTTCCTTGCATGGTCTTGGCAGACTCAGTCTGTTCGGTAATTATAGTGTTGAGAATCTCTTTCATACACTCCTTAAGAAGAACAAATAGTTTTGCCCCTGAACTTAGAAGTGTTTATTTCAGAAACAGGAAAAATCAGCTGCTCAGTTTCATTACAGTTTTCTTGTTCCTCCATTAATTGGTGATAACAAGCTGAACAGGATCCTAAAGCAAAACCTAGTCTTCAGTTCTCTCGGATTTTCCCTGTCATTGGCTCCAGACCTCCCTCCACTGGGACCATGTGGTCGTTGGGGTGCAGTGACAACTCCACATGAAAGGGATCCACAAACAGGCAGCTTCCATCAAAATTCTGATCCACCCAGAAATGAATCTGGGAGATGGAACATCAGGAGCCTGATGGATAACACCAACACCAATAGGCCTGAATGATATACTGTTTCCACCGCCCAGCATTACAACATTGACATTACCGCCGTGAGTGGCATATGATTGTCTGGAGAAAGTCAATTAGAAGAATAAGATGGCGGTTACACCTTCAGGAAAAGCAAATACAGAACATTGTCTCGATGGGATCAGCTTCAGCGTAACAAACAAACCAGTCAGATACCCCAAAAATCCCCCTGTGGAGTAAATGAGCTCGTCATGACCCTCTGGCACACCCTGTGCCAGATGCCGTTCCTCACTGCCGTCAGTGTCTCTGCCCTGAATCTATACACAATGGAGGAGACTAACGACTCATTCCACACCAGCCTGGAACTGTCGCTATACCGCTGAAGGAAGTGTTTCTCAGGCAGTGCATCACAGCAGACCTGATGATGACCAAGATACCTGAGTCACAGAGTGCCCACAGCATCTGGTCAACCCTAATCCCCTCCCCAGTCACCAGCTATGTAGAGTGGTTCTGTGAGAATAAGCAGGAGATCAACGATCTCTGAGCCAGCAAAACTGAGGTGCACCTCAAAAAGCAGCTCCACCATAACTTGTAGAAAGTGAGGACTGCAGATGCTGGAGATCAGAAGAAGGGCTTATGCCCGAAACGTCGATTCTCCTGCTCCTTGGATGATGCCTAACCTGCTGCGCTTGTCCAGCAACACATTTTTCACCACCACCATAACTCCAGCTAAAGGAAACAAGCGGAGAAGCAACTGAAGGTTGAGGTGTAGCAAAGAAGCCGTGACTTAAAGAACAGATGGTGGGTGGAGAGAGTTAGCAGGATAGTCCGTGACTCACTAACAGCCACAATGTGTGCGGCTTCTTCAGCGCAATCAAATCCATCTGCAGCTCGAGTACACAGGGTGTGACCCCACTGAGAGGCAGTCAGCACTCGCAGGAGACAGCACATCGAGGGCCTCCTCCACTAATTCACACCCTTCAGCACAAGTGTTTCTGACACCATCCCACAACACCCTACCCTCCGCCATCTCAGCAAACCTCCAACCCACCCTGAGGGCAGACAAACCTTCAACACAGAACAACAGGAAGGCCAACTGCACAGATGGAAACCCAGGTGAAGAGCTAAAATATGGCAGATAGTCATTTTTGACATGAATCCACCTCACCATCCTTTTCTGTAATGTAGAGAGCATGCTGGGAGATGTCAGAGATGCCTTTAGTGCGACCAACTTCAAGAAAGAAGACAGGTCCGACCGTACGGATAGATTTCCCAAAGGGACAGGTCATCATGAGAATCCTCCACAGTCCTTCCACCTTTTGGCAGACGAGCTCCTCCAGAGTCTCATTGCCGCTTCAGCCGATAAAGAGGTTGAATGGCCGGGATTGTCAGTGTGTGACAATCCAAGCAGAGTTCAGGGAACAGAAGCAAACTCTGGACGTGGCTTTCTTCGATATTCAAGACTTTAACTCTGTGGACTGTGAAGGATTTTGGGATAACTTCTTCAAACGTGGATGCACACATATTTCTGTCACCATTCTCCTCCCACTTCACAACAACATCCAAGCTGTGGTCTTCACCAACACATTC
>NW_025194365.1:2011-4095 GCF_004010195.1 Chiloscyllium plagiosum | reverse complement strand
GTCAGCGGTCAGTGCTGAGAATGTGCTACACAGTCAGGGATCAATACTGAGACTGTGCTGCACTGTCACGGGTCAGTACTGAGAATGTGCTGCTCTGTCAGGGGTCAGTGCTGAGAATGTGCTGCACAGTCAGGGATCAATACTGAGACTGTGCTGCACTGTCAGGGGTCATCACTGAGTCTATGCTGCACTGTCATGGGTCAGTACTGAGGATGTGCTGCACAGTCAGGCGTCAGGACTGAGAATGTGCTGCTCGGTCAGAGGTCAGTACTGAGAATATGCTGCACCATCAGGGGTCAGAACTGATAGTGTGCTGCTCTGTCAGGGGTCAGTAGTGAGAGTGTGCTGCACTGTCAGGGGTCAGTACTGAGACTGTGCTGCACTGTCAGGGCTCAATACTGAGATTTTGCTTCACTGTCAGGGCTCAGTACTGAGAATGAGCTGCGCTGACAGGGGTTAGCACTGAGAACTTGCTGCTCTGTCAGGGGTCAGTACTGAGAGTGTGCTGCGCTGTCAGGGGTCAGTACTGAGATGGTTCTGCACTGTCAGGGGTCAGTACTGAGACAGTGCTGCACTGTCAGGAGACAGTACTGAGAATGAGCTGCTCCATCAGGGGTCAGTACTGAGTCTGTGCTGCACTGTCAGGAGTCAGTACTGAGAATGTGCTGCACCATCAGGGGTCAGTACTGAGAGTGTTCTGCTCCGTCAGTGGTCAGTACTGAGGAAGTGCTGCACTGTCAGGAGACGGTACTGAGAATGAGCTGCACTGTCAGGGGTCAGTACTGAGACAGTGCTGCACTGTCAGGAGACAGTACTGAGAATGAGCTGCACTATCAGGGGTCCGTACTGAGGATGTGCTGCACCATCAGAGGTCATTACTGATAGTGTGCTGTTCTGTCAGGGGTCAGTACTGAGACTGTCCTGCACTGTCAGGGGTCAGTACTGAGACTGTCCTGCACTATCAGGAGACAGTACTGAGAATGAGCTGCACTGTCAGGGGTCAGTACTGCGAATGTGCTGCACTGTAATCGGTCAGTACTGAGAATGTGCTGCACTGTCAGGAGTCAGTACTGAGAATGTGCTGCTCTGTAAGCAGACAGTACTGAGAATGAGCTGCACCGTAATCGGTCAGTACTGAGAATGTGCTGCACTGTCAGGAGTCAGTACAGAGAGTGTGCTTCACTGTCAGGGGTCAGTTCTGAGAGTGTGCTGCTCATTCAGGGGTCAGTACTGAGAATGAGCTGCACTGTCAGGGGTCAGTACTGAGACTATCCTGCAGTATGAGGGGTCAGTACTGAGGATATGCTGCACCATCAGAGGTCATTACTGATAGTGTGCTGTTCTGTTAGGGGTCAGTACTGAGAATGTGCTGCACTATCAGGGGTCAGTACTGAGAATGTGCTGCACCATAAGGGGTCAGTATTGAGAGTGTGCTGCTCCGTCAGTGGTCAGCACTGAGGATGTGCTGCACCGTCAGGGGTAAGTCCTGAGATGGTTCCGCACTGTCAGGGGTCAGTACTGAGAGGGCTCTGCACGGTCAGAGGTCAGTACTGAGACAGTGCTACACTGTCAGGAGACAGTACTGAGAATGAGCTGCACTATTAGGGGTCAGTATTGAGATGGTTCTGCACTGTTAGGGGTCAGTACCGAGGATGTGCTGCACCGTCAGGGGTCAGTACTGAGAGTGTGCTTCTCTGTCAGGGGTCACTTCTGAGAGTGTGCTGCACTGTCATGGGTCAGGACTGAGGGTGTCCTGCACTGTCAGGGGTCAGTACTGAGATGGTTCCGCACTGTCAGGGGTCAGTACTGAGATGGTTCTGCACTGTCAGTGGTCAGTACTGAGAGTGCTCTGCACCGTCAGGGGTCAGTACTGAGAGGGTGCTGCACTGTCAGGGGTCAGTACTAAGAGGTTGCTGCTCCGTCAGTGGTCAGTACTGAGGATGTGCGGCACAGTCAGGGGTCAGAACTGAGATGGTTCTGCACTGCCAGGGGTCAGTACTGAGAGTGCTCTGCACCGTCAGGAGTCAGTACTGAGAGGGTGCTGCACTGTCAGGGGTCAGTACTGAGAATGTGCTGCACTGTCA
>NW_025194365.1:0-1624 GCF_004010195.1 Chiloscyllium plagiosum | reverse complement strand
TGCTACACTGTCATGGGTCAGTACTGAGGGTGTCCTGCTCTGTCAGGGGTCAGTACTGAGAATGTGCTGCACTGTCAGGGGTCAGTACTGAGAATGTGCTGCACTGTCAGGGGTCAGTACTGAGACTGTGCTGCACTGTCAGGGGTCCGTACTGAGACTGTGCTGCACTGTCAGGGGTCAGTACTGAGACTGTGCTGCACTGTCAGAGGTCAGTACTGAGACAGTGCTGCACTGTCAGGGGTCAGTACTGAGAATGTGCTGCACCATCAGGGGTCAGTACTAAGAGGGGGCTGCTCCGTCAGTGGTCAGTACTGAGGATGTGCGGCACTGTCAGGGGTCAGAACTGAGATGGTTCTGCACTGTCACGGGTCAGTACTGAGAGTGCTCTGCACTGTCAGGGGTCAGTACTGAGAATGTGCTGCACTGTCAGGGGCCCGTACTGAGAATGTGCTGCACTGTCAGGGGCCAGTACTGAGAATGTGCTGCTCTGTCAGGGGCCCGTACTGTGAATGTGCTGCACTGTCAGGGGCCCGTACTGAGAATGTGCTGCACTGTTCGGGTCAGTACTGAGAATGTGCTGCTCTGTTAGGGATCAGTACTGAGAATGTGCTGCACTGTCAGGGGTCAGTTCTGAGAATGTGCTGCTCTCTCAGGGGTCACTTCTGAGAATTTGCTACACTGTCATGGGTCAGTACTGAGGGTGTCCTGCTCTGTCAGGGGTCAGTTCTGAGAATGTGCTACACTGTCATGGGTCAGTACTGAGGGTTTCCTGCTCTGTCAGTGGTCAGTTCTGAGAATGTGCTACACTGTCAGGGGTCAGGACTGAGGATGTGCTGCACTCTCAGGGGTTAGGACTGAGAGTGTGCTGCTCTCTCAGGGGTCACTTCTGAAAATGTGCTACACTGTCATGGGTCAGGACTGAGGGTGTCCTGCACTCTCAGGGGTCAGTACTGAGAGTGCTCTGCACCGTCAGGGGTCAGTACTGAGATGGTTCTGCACTGTCAGGGGTCAGTACTGAGAGTGCTCTGCACCGTCATAGGTCAGTACTGAGAATGTGCTGCACTGTCAGGGGTTAGTACTGAGAATGTGCTGCACTGTCAGGGGTCAGTACTGAGACTGTGCTGCACTGTCAGGGGTCAGAACTGAGAGTGCTCTGCACCGTCATAGGTCAGTACTGAGACAGTGCTGCACTGTCAGGAGACAGTACTGAGAATGAGCTGCAATGTCAGGGGTCAGTACTGAGATGGTTCTGCACTGTCAGGGGTCAGTACTGAGAGTGTTCTGCACTGTCAGGGGTCAGTACTGAGAATGTGCTGCACTGTCAGGGGTCAGTACTGAGACTGTGCTGCACTGTCAGAGGTGAGTACTGAGACTGTGCTGCTCTGTCAGAGGTCAGTACTGAGACAGTGCTGCACTGTCAGGAGACAGTACTGAGAATGTGCTGCTCTATCAGTGGTCAGTACTGAGTCTGTGCTGCACTGTTAGGAGTCAGTATTGAGAATGTGCTGCACCATCAGGGGTCAGTACTGAGAGTGTGCTTCTCTGTCAGGGGTCAGTTCTGAGAATGTGCTGCTCCGTCTGGGGTCAGTATTGAGAGTGTGCTGCTCCGTCAGTGGTCAGTCCT
>NW_025194364.1:0-4095 GCF_004010195.1 Chiloscyllium plagiosum | reverse complement strand
TGAATCTCAGTCTGTGACAGGGATTGACCCTCAATTAGTGAATGGGATTGAACCTCCGTCAGTGACAGGGATTGAGCCTCAGTCAGTGACAGGGATTGACCCTCAGCCAGTGACAGGTATTGAATCTCAGTCAGTGACAGGGATTGGATCTCAGTTAGTGACAGGGATTGACCCTCAGTCAGTGACTGGGATTGAACCCATGCTGTTGACATCACTGTGCATTTCAAAACAGCTGTCCGATAACCAACACACTCTCACAGTGAGATTGGAATCAGAAATTGGCATTCCCATCCAACTGGGAAATGGAGGTGAGGCTGGACTACTGCTCAAAGATTAAAGTGGAGATGCTGGTGAACAAAAAGAGGCTGTTGTGGTGTTAGCCCCTGGCAGGTTAAACCGTGAGAACAATTTGACTGGACGGAGGGTAACCACCATCAGGACTGTTACCCCCTGAGAAATGAGCAGGTACCAAACATAGCCGACAGTTTGAAAAATGTATTCCAAGAATGTTTCATTTTCACAAGTGGAATTCTTCTTATCTGTAATAGAACAGGCCATTCTGAGTGAGACCACAGGTTAGCATTTCCTCAGTCTGGGGAGAAAGTTTCAGTTTAATGTGTTTTTTAATCAAAGTCAATATCAAAATGAAGGGAGATTTCATCACCTTCTTCATCTCTTCCCTGAATTTGGTTTTGGGTAGCTGCACAATTACACGTGTTTGTGCAGAAACTCAAATACATTAGAATGTCTCCAGTATCAGTGGCGATGTATGTTGGAGCTGTATAAGCACCTCGGTAATGTACTGTCACTGTCTTTTTACTGTTTAAAAAGTTAACAACGGCTGTAAGCCACAAAAGGACAAACCTGTCTGATAGACTGAACAGTAAAACTATGGATTTCCTACTGAGTTTCATCTCTGTGTCGGTGCTGTACTCATTGCTGAGATCCCACAATCCCCTGCAGACTCTGCTGTCCACTAAAATACACCGGATTGTTAAAGAGTTAAACAGTAATCTCAAACAAAAAGGCAGCCATGCAACTGAAACTCATTTCACCCAGGAGGCTGCCTCACCTGCAGTTAATGTGTAAAAGGTCACATTGGAGCGACAGCCTCAGGCAATGTTGGAAATTATTCAGCCATGGTCATGTAGAAACCAGCAGGATGTGTTCTGTAAAGCAATCAGGGCAGGGAATGCTGTCATCATCAGAGCAGCAGTTCGCACTGTGCAATAGTCTGCTTTAAATATCTGACAACAGATAGTTACAAAACGGTCAATTGTAAAGAAGACAGTCAACAAGACAGACATATCCAATGTGGCGGGCATAAAACACAGGATGACTTTACAAACTGCAGCATAGGACAGAAATGAATCTGGAATGTGATATCTCAAAACGTGATACAACACCGAAAAACAGGACCAGGAAATCTGCAGTTGCCATGGAGAAAATGTACACCGAGATACGTTTGGAATGTCTGCACTTTCCATTGGAGAGAATAATGATGGTCAGTAGGTTTGTTGTAAGAAGGAGAGAGAAGAGATAGCAAGGAGGACCTTCATATAAAATAAAATCACTGAAATGTTTGGGCTGTATTGTAATGTGATATTCCTTAGAGTTCACCACAGATTTGTTTTCACACGACAGATCAATGTTCCTGACAATTTGTCTGAGGAAAAGAAATCTTTGAAGTTTTAATACATTTGTCCTTTCAACAAACTTTACTTCCTATATATTAGATATAACTTCTTGATAATTGCTGAATATATGTAGATTCCAGTAAAATGTTCAGTTTAATCACAAACATTACATTAAAGTCTTCCGACTTGATTTTCTTTGCTGATCCTCAGCCTAGGGGAGCTGCTCAGTAAATAAGGACTATACCCGAAATCTGTTCCATGAATACTATGCGTTGCCTTACTGGAAATGCCAAAGGCTGCAATAACAGGGGAATGAATGTTCTTTATCTGGAAAGTGTTCCCCCTGTTCTTTTATGAAGAATGAGCAAATTTCTTCAAGTTTTCTGGTTCCAAGTGAAAACATCTGAGATCCTTAATTTCACCTCCTTAATTTCACCGGCCATGCCCTGAGAGGAAATGAGGGGGTGGAAGGTGACATCACCAGAACAGCTGAAGATGGAGTCACAGGGAGAATGGAATGGAATCCTTCCAGGAGTCAGGATGTGAGGAAGTGTATTTCAGGTTACTGTGGGAGTCCATGTGTTTGGAATAGATATAGCCTTTCCCCAGAAATGGAAACAGAGAGGCCAAGGAAGGGAAAAGTCAGAAATGTGGCCTTGAGGGAAAGACAGAAATTGGAAACAAGTTAATATACATTTCCTCTAATTCTGGTGAGAGCAGGAATAGCAGCAATTGCATCACCAACAGGTTGGAGAAAGAGCTAAATAGGACTGCGCCAAGAACGATTACACCTTCCCCACAAAGACACAGATACACTGCGACCCGTGCAGGTAGCCAGAAGTAGCCCTTTGACTTAGAGAAAGTGAGGCCAGTGAAAGGGAAACGGTTCCAAATGAGCTGAGCCTGGTGGATGGGAACGGTGGGGGATGGGGACTCTTTCTGAGGCAGAAGCAGAGAACCTTCAGACCATCCTGATGGGAGATGGATGGGCAGAGGGATCATACACCGCTCTCCCACCCCCATGATGAACAGGAGGCAGCTCGGGCCAAAGGGAAACAAACCCAGCAATTGGCAAACTCACTTCAGCCCCAGCACTATCGGAGTGGGGGACCAGCATTCTGGCAGGCAGGTTTGCCACTACAACCCAGATGTGTTTAAACTCAGTAGTGGGTGGGAGGGGACAAACTGGAAATTCAAGAAGGAAGTTAAAGGGAAAGTGAGAATAACAGAAGTTCAGAAAGACAACAGAATCATATGGTCAAGTGAAATAGGAAGGGTGAGGGGAGTAACAAATTAAAACTATTATATATGAATGCACAAAGCATAAGAAATAAGGTGGAAGAGTTTGAGGCTCAGTTGGAAATTGGCAGGTACGATGTTGTGGGGAGAGCTGAGATGTGGCTTCAAGAGGCCAGGGCCTGGGAAATGAATATTCAAGGCTATATGTGCTATCGAGAGGTCAGACTAATGGGCAGAGGGGGTGGGGTGGCCCCATTAGTGAGGAATGATATTGAACCCCTTGCGAGGGGGGGTATAGAATAAGGAGTTGTAGAGTCAGTCTGGATAGAGCTGAGAAATTGTCAGGGTAGAAAGACCCTAATGGGAGTTAGCTGCAGGCCCCCAAACAGTAGTCTGGATGTAGGGTGCAAGTTGAATAAGGAGTTGAAATTGGCTTGTTGCAAAGTTATGTGGGGGATTTCGACATGCAGGTAATCTGCGAGAATCAGGATGGTACTGGACACCAAGAAAGGGAGCTGGTGGAGTGCCTCCAAGATAGATTCTTAAAACAGCTTGTAGTGGAGCCTACGAGGGAGAAGGCAATTCTGGATCTGGTGTTGTACAACAAACTGGATTTGATCAAGGACCTCAAAGTAAAGGAGCCATTAGGACGTAGTGACGATAATATGATAAGTTTTAATCTGCAATTTGAGAGGGAGAAGGGAGAATCGGAAGTGTCTGTATTGCAGTTGAACAAAGGGAACTATGGAGCTCTTAGGGAGGAGCTTAATGGTTCAATACCCTACCAGGGATGGCAGTGGAACACCAATGGCAGATATTTCTGGATATAATGCAGGAGGTGCAGGATCAGTTCATTCCAAAGAGGAAGAAAGATCCTGACAGGAGGCATGGGCGGCCGTGGCTGATGAGGGAAGTTAAGGACTGGAAAAAAAAAAGAAAAGAAAAGAAATGTAGCACAGCAAAGATGAGTGGGAAGCCGGAGGACCGGGAAGCTTTTAAAGAGCAACAGAGGATAACTAAAAAGGCAATAGGCAGAGAAAAAATGAGGTACAAAGGCAAACTGGCCAAAAATATAAAGGAGAATAGTAAAAGCTTTTTTTAGATATGTGACAAGAAAAACAAAGGTTAAAACTAAAATTGGGCCCTTGAAGACAGAAACAGGTGAATTTATTATGGGGAACAAGGTAATAGCAGAAGAGGTGAATAGGTACTTTGGATC
>NW_025194363.1:0-4094 GCF_004010195.1 Chiloscyllium plagiosum | reverse complement strand
TGCTCCTGGTTTACAGATTAATTCACCGGTGATCACTGCACAGGTCTCTGTGCTGGTCAGACTAACTGGTTGAGGTTCATAGATAATGCAATGGTGTAGTCTGTGCAACTCCCCATGCTGAATTGATATTTCTTTCAGGTTCACACATTAGTGCACTGCTGTGTTCTGCACAGCTCCCGGTGCTGTATAGATATCTAATCCGGGTTTATAGATATCTAATCCGGGTTTATAGATCAATGCACTGCCGTGTTCTGCACAGCTCCCCGTCCTGGACAGACACCCAGTCTGGGTTTATAGATCAACGCACTGCTTTGGTCTACACAGCTCCCCGTATTCCTGTGTAGCAGCTTTGAAATGCCGAATATTCCCTTCCATTTCCTGTGTAACAGGTATGAGTGGTTAAAAGATCTGCTCCAATCGCTGAGTAAAAGACTCCAATGGCCGAATGGCCTCATTCTGTTCCTGTTTAAAACTGTTGATGGGCTGAATAGCCTGCTTCAGTATCGGTGCAGTTGTGAATGGTGCTGAATATTTTGAAACCATCAGTGAATCGCCCATTTCTGACTTTATGATGGAGGGAAGGCCATTGATGCTGCAGCTGCTGCTAGCCCACGTGCCTCATGGATGGCCAGTTTCCATGCGCTCGGTCCTTTAGAAGTATATCTTACTTCACAGGAGGAAGTGCCACATCACACAGTGAGCAGTACGCCTAATATGATTTATCTCTCCATCCCGGAGGCTCTCAGCCTCATTCGTGATGAAGGTCTGCTGCCCGAAATGGTGATTTTCATGCTCCTCGGATGCTGCCTGACCTGCTGTGCTTTTCTAGCAACAGACTAATCTTGAGTATGTCTATTATGAGGCTGAGACTTTCCCTCCACCAGGACTGTGTGCTGGCTGCTCCTACAGATACTGTCAGGGACAGATCCTTTTGGGACAAGGAGTTTGGTGAGAAAGTTTCCCCCAGTCTGGCTGTTGCGTATTGAAGCCTGGGTCCATGCTGAGTCAGTGGAGGGCCTGTGGGGACACTCTTGGTGATGCACATTGAAGTCCCACACACAGATGATACTCTGTCTCCTTATCACCCTCAGTCCTTCCTCTCATTTGTTTCCAACATCGAGGGGAACTGTGTTATCACCGAGAGGAGGGGTGGTGGGGGCACGAGATAACCATCCTCAGGCGATTTCCTTGACCATGATCTGTTACCATGAGATTTCCTGGGTTCTGGAATCAATGTTGGGGAATTGCAGGGTAACTCCTTCCCTGACTGTATCCAAGGGGGTCTCCACCGCTGGTGGGTCTGTCCTGCTGGTGGGACAGGATATACGCAGGGATGGTGATGGGGCTTCATGAAACATTATGGGTGGCACGGGGGCACAGTGGCACAGTGGTTAGCACTGCTGCCTCACAGCGCCAGAGACCCAGGTTCAATTCCAGCCTCAGGTGACTGACTGTGTGGAGTTTGTACATTATCCCCGTGTCTGCGTGGCTTTCCTCCGGGTGCTTCGGTTTCCTCCCACAGTCCAAAAATATGCAGGTTAGGTGAATTGGCCATGGGAAATTGCCTGTAGGGTTACGTGTAGGGGAATTGGTCTGGGAGGGTTTTGCTTCAGTGGGTCGGTGTGGACTTGTTTGGGCTGAAGAGCCTGTTTCCACACTGTAAGTAATCTAATCTAATCTAAATTACCCATCAGGCCTGATCCTGTGAGTATGATCGTGTCGGACAGCTTCCTGTCTGGGAGTGTGGTGCTGGAAAAGCACAGCAGGCCAGGCAGCATCCGAGGAGCGGGGGAATGAACGTTTCAGGCATAAACCCTTCATCAGGAATGAGGCTTGTGGGCCGGGGGGCTGAGAGATAAATGGGAGGGGGCTGGGGCTGGGGCTGGGGGAAAGGGAACTGGGAATGTGATCGGGAGTTGGAGGTGGGGGAGAGGTGATAGGTCAGAGAGGAGGGTGGGGTAAATGGGGGAGAAAGGTCATGGACAGGCCAAGGAGTTCCCCAGAACGTTCTCACCCGCCATTCTATAACCGCCAATTCCCCCAACGTTCTGTTCCCGACATTCTATAACTGACATTCTCCGGAACGTTCTGTCCCTGACATTGTTTGTGAACGGCCGGACGTCAGTGAATTGAACAAACGATAAGATCCCGAGGGAAGAGATCCCGTTCCAGGGAGAAGGAGACACTGTTCCGAAGTTAAAGGGGTGAATACGTTTTCCCTGCGTTTACATTTCTTCACGTCACAGGATCGACTACAATTTAGACCAAAATACAGAAATTCTAAAACTCTGTCTTCAAGAAACTGGGAGAGAATACTTCAGGACGGCAATGTTCCCACCCTCCGTATTATGAACTAAGAAGGAGTGACCTGTGTCTGCTCTCGAGTGATCGAGTGTGTGGGAATGTTCTAGAAACAATCTGTACTTAAGGATGTGTCTCTGTGTGTTTGGGGAGGGAGGGTTTCTTGTGGTTTATGTCACATTTTTGTCAGTAATTCCGACCGTTCCATTTGTTATTCCAGCGCCAATTATTTTAATAAATCCCTGAATACAGGGACACATTTGAACATCTCACTGGGTCCCCAATCAAACGGGTCCCTTTGCCTCCAGGCTGATGGATAATGGGTTTGTTTTCCTTCCTCACAGTTAACGTAGTGACCATCTACGTCCTGCTTTATAAAGATTGTGGATTGTCTCCATGTGTCAGACGTTACCTGGCGGTGCTGGGCTGTTTAAAGAACATTTTCTGGTATTTTATGCTCTCGGCTCGGTATTGGCTGGAGAACGCCCCCTGGTTTTGTGATGTAACAGTCGCTGTTTATTCCTCCATTGTCTGGGTCATAATCGAGTTCCTCCACCACATTCTAACCCCGGGTGTCCCATTTCTCCTGGTTCTGCTGCTCAATGTTCTCACCGTCAGACACATTGTAGTGACCAGCAGAGCCCGCAGGAGACTCCGCGCTCACACCAATGGGGACGCTCAGTCTGACACTGAAATGAGAAACCGTAAAAAATCCATCATTTTACTGTTTGTGATCTCGGCCAATTTCATCCTGTTCTGGTCAACGTTAATGCTGTATTCTGTATGGAAGCGGATGTGGTATATTGTGTATTCCCCTGTGATTCTCCATGACTTTGTGCAGGAATTGGGCTTCATGCTGCAGCTCCTCAGTTGCTGCACCAACACTGCGATTTATGCCGTGACCCAGACTAAGTTCAGGCAGCAGCTGAAGAAGGTGCTGAAATATCCCTTCACCCAAATCCATCCATCAATCAAATTCCATCATTAATCAATCCATTCGGGATTTTCTCATTTCACTTCATTGTTTCAGCGATGGAGCAGCCTGTCGCTAGTTTGTCCATCCTTATCCCACAGGGGGGTTACAGGGAAACATTTCAATGTTTCTCACAACTCGGGGCCAGTGAGAAAATGCACCATCCCACTGACTGTATCCATCACTTCCATTTGTAAACAATAAAAATGTTGATTAAAGCGTGCCGAGCCGCAGAGTGACCGATGTTGTTCTGTGTCTTTGTGTCGGAGAAGCTGAGCTGGAGAGAGACAGACTCAGCCCCAAGTCCTGGTCCTCAGGGAAGGGGAGGGCACCGGGCCCTGAGCTCAGGAGCTGGGTTTAACTTCCTCTGTCCCCCACTGCAGCCTGGCCTGTCCATTTCCTCTCCCCCACTCGTTCTCCTCAATTCTTTCCCTCTCTCTCTCGTTCTGGACACTCTCTTTCTCACCACCTCTCCCTTCAACTCTCCCTCATCCCCCTCTCTCTCTCTCACACACCTCCACCTGCATCCACTCTTCCCTGTCCCCCTCACCCTCTCTCTCTCATGCCATCTCTGTCTCCCTCCCACAATTCCATCTCTACCCCATTTTCCCTCCTCTCACCTCCTGTATCCCAACCCCACCACACCACACGCAGCCTCACCACCACCAATCCCCCCAGTCTCTGGGTCAGAGGGAGAGGAAAGAACCAGGGAGACAGAGTGTGTCAGATAGAGTGGGAGGGCGGGAGAGAGAGATTCAGTCAAAGAGAAACGATGGGAGGTAGGGAGAGAGAGACACTGAGGGAGGCATATCGAGAGTGA
>NW_025194362.1:0-4094 GCF_004010195.1 Chiloscyllium plagiosum | reverse complement strand
CATCTACAGTGGGAAATCTGATAGAATCTATTTTAAATAATGCGATATTAGTCATGTAGAAAGTGATAGCAACCTTCAAGAGAAAAGTTCTGCATTTACGAAAGGAAAGTCATAATTTTCAAATGTTTTGCTTGAAAACATCTCTTGTGAGATATCAACTATAAAGAACTCATGGATGTGATATCGTTAGGTATTCATCAGGATTCTTCTTTTCAAAAATAAGTCAAACAGTAATTTATTAGAACAAAGCATTAGGTATTGGGAGGTACCTGTGCAAAAAATGAAGATAAAATTTAGGTTTGAATTCATTTAAATGGAATGAAAATTTACATGATGAAGTGACATCCAGACTTAGCTTGGTCTTTCTCTATTGTTGCTATCTGACCTGCTGTGATCTCCAGCATTTGCTGTTTTCACGACAGATTCCAGCATCAGCAGTAATTTACTCCTATTAAAAATCAGTATGTCCTGCATTGCTAATACAGGATGTTGGTGAGACTATACCTGGCGTGCTGTGTACAGTTTTGGTGTCGTGACCTAAGGAAGAGAATATACTGATCACATATGCTGAATGGACATTCTCCAGATTAATACCTCAAATGGTAAGATTGTCTGATGAGGCAACTCGGTCTGTGTTCCAAAGAGACAAAGAATGTTGTGCTCGAAAAGAACAGCCAGTCAGGCATCATCCGAGGAGCAGGAGAATCGATGTTTCGAGCACAAGGTCATCCTCACTAATGAGGGGGCTGGCCCAAGGGGGCTGATGGATAAATGGGAGGAGGTGAAGCTGGGGGAAAAATAGATGTGAATGCGATAGGTAGATGAAGGTTGGGTTGATAGTGATAGGATGGAGAGAAGGGTGGAGTCTCGCATTCCCAGCTACCCTCTGTCCAGTTCATCCTTTCCAATTTATCTCTCAGTTCCCTGGGCCACATCCTCATTCCTGACGAATAGCCTCTGTTCGAAACATCGAATCTCCTGCTCCTGGGATGCAGCCTGACGGACTGTGCTTTTGCTGCACTGCATTCTTCGAATACTTCGTTCCCTCGAGCTTCGATGAATGCGAAGTAATCTTTACGAAACTAAGAGGACTGACTAACACAGGGATATGGAGTAGAGTGAGCAGGTAAGTTTGAGGAAAATCCCAAGATATTCCACAAGGAAATCAAGGAGAATAATATTGTCAGGGGACAATTATAACCCATTAGAAACCAAGGGGACAATCATTATATGAAGCTGGGGAACACTGACAGATGATTGCATGAGAGATTCACATCTGTTTTACTTGGGAGAATCAGGATGAAGGTACAGAAATCGAGAAGATGAACTGGCAAGGTCTTGAACAGATTGATAAAAGATATAAGCGAGGATTGATAGCTTTGGCTGGGGTAAAATTGAACAAATTCTCTGGATGATTTTTATCCCATGCTGATGTTGGAGACAAGGGAGGAAAGGTTCTGATTAACTTTTTAAGTAGAATCTGGCCACCGGAGAGATGCTGGAGGACAGATGCGGCTGCATTTTGCAGGAAGGGTGGTAGAGAAAGATCAGCGAACTATCGATGAGTGACTATCAATTCAGTGTAAGGGAAACTATTGGGGAATATAGAGAAAGAGAAAATGGATCAGCATTTTGAGAGACAATGTTTGATCAGGAACAGTCAGCATGGCTTTATCAGAGGGAAGTCATGCAAATAGAATTCTATTGAAAATTTTCAACGCGTTCATTTCTATGACTTCTCAGCAATTGCTTTGACAAAGTCCCACATGGGAAATTGATATATGAAGTAAACTCAAATGATATGACAAGTAACTTGGCAAGTTATATCGAAACTTTTCTTAGTGGCAGGAGACGGAGGCTGGTGGTAGAGGGCTGTTTACGTGACTGGAGACAGGTGTCCCCTGGTGTAACATGGATCGGTCCTCTCTCCCCTTTTATTTGTGGTATTTCTCAATGGTGTCGACGTGAATGTTGGGGATGGTAGGTGATTGTGATAAATAAGTGTATGTTTGGCAATGAGGAGGAAAGCCTTCTTACAGGAAGATATAGATGGAATAGTCAGAAGAGCAAATCCATGGCCGATAAAACATAACCCTGCTGAATATGAAGTGATGCAATTTTGAAGAAGGACCAGAAAGGTGAGTATTCAATGAATGGCGGCACACTCGGAAGCTCAAAAAATACTTCTACACACATCACTACATGTGACTGGATAAGAAAAGGGCTAGTTAAGAAGGCCTTGTGGACAACAGACATTGCCTTTATTAATCGAGACATAGATTATAAGAGGTATACAGGAAATTGGTTAGGCAAAGATGTAAAACTGTGTGCAGTTCTGGGAGCAAAATTACTGGGGGGATGTGACTGTACTGAAGAGGGTGCAGAGGAGATTCACTAACATGTTCCCTGGAATGTGGCATATCATCTATGGAGAGAGTTTGGATAAGCTCATGTTTTTTTTATTTGGAGCGGAGGGGATCGTGATTCAGAAGGAGAAAATTATGATAGGCGTGCACAGGGCGGATAGAGTGCAGCTGTTCCTTTTTGTCAAAGGACCAAGAATAGGGGAGCAGCCTTCTAAAGAGAAGGGTGTGAAGACTGAAAGGATTTGAGGATTGTATTTCACCCAGAGATTGTTGAGGTCTGGAATATACTTCCTGAGAGCGGAGTTGTCAAGTTAACCTCACAACCGTTCAAAAGTACTTGGACTAGTTTCCGAAGTGTATAACATCCCCCAGCTTCAGGCCTGATCCAGGAATGGGAGACTAATGTAAACTGCTTTGTATTTCTGATGGTACAGAGTCCTTGTTTCTGTGATTGTATGATTGTGGAAGGTCAATCATTGAAAATTCTAAGACAGAAATTGATGGGTTTCTGAAGTGTATATTAACAAGAGTTATAACAGTGGACTGTTCATGGGAAAGGTTCGAAAAAACAAGTGCAACTTCCTTCCAGTCTGAACCCAGAGAATGGAGAATAGTCAATAGGAAAATGGCAGACCTGTGAAGTTCTGTTTTAACAGAAAACAAAGCAAAACAAAAATCTTCCCAGCAATACTAGAGAAACTAACCTAGGGAAGAAAACAAAAAAAAAAAAGTTTAATCTCGAGGAAGTTAAATCGACTGGACTCAACTGTTAGCAAGAGCCAAGAAAAGAACTTTATTCAGATTCCTAAGGACCAACCCAATACATTCGATCAGATGTCTTATGAAGAGGCCACTTGAGCAGAATTCAGACACTCTTCTTATACCATTCTTATCACGCTCTCATGGGCAAAGACAAGGGAAAACATAAGTTGTTATTTTCTCATTCCCTGGTCGTGGCCATAACTGCCCTTATGCTTTCCTCAGCTTTCGCTGAATTCGACAGTGGCAAGGTCAAGTTGAATGTTTACAAAGTTTCAAACAAAGACAAGCGGTCTCTTGTCTGCACTCAGCACAGCAGTAAATTTAGAAAAGCATTCTCTTTCATATTTCACAGTAAATGTATCGTTTGTTAATTTTCCATTGCATTTAGTAAATAAACGATTGGAACAAACTATTGGTGCTGCAACTAATGGGTATATACACAGTCCACATAGGTTTATGAAAAGGGAATCATCTTTGAGAAAGTGAATGTCAGATTCATTATGGAGACTCAATGGATACAGTGCATTTCGGATTTCAGAAGATTTTTGATGTAGTCCCAAACCTAGTGTGTAAAATCAGACCGTCTGGGAATGGCGCTAATACATGAACATGGTGTTAGAATGGGAGAGCTGACAGGAAACGGTGTATACGATTAAAAATATCCTTTTCTGGAGTGAAAGTATCGTTAGATATCACAGGGAGCAGTGCTCAGGCCCCAACTATTCCCAAAATATTTCAAAAACTGGGTTGAGGGAATCAAATGCATTACTCGCAAACCTGCTGATGGCACTGAATGATGTGGGATTGTGAGTGGTGAAGAGTTATTAAAAAAACGAAGGTGATTAAGAAAGTGGAGTAAATAGGCAAATACTTGGCAGATGAAGGGCAATGGGGATAGTTGCAATGCTGTCCATTTTGCTATGAAATACAAAAAATGGCAGTCGACCATTTGAAAAGGGGTTGGTT
>NW_025194361.1:3913-4094 GCF_004010195.1 Chiloscyllium plagiosum | reverse complement strand
AGCTCTAGCCAATTTCCCTGCCAGTATATTAGTCCCCTTCCAATCTTGGTGCAATCAGTCCTCCTTGTACAGGTCACTTCTACCCCAAAAGAGATTCCAATGATCCAAAAATGTGAATTCTTCTCCCATACACCAGCTCCTCAGCCATGCATTCATCTGCTCTATCCTCCTATTCCTGCCC
>NW_025194361.1:0-3852 GCF_004010195.1 Chiloscyllium plagiosum | reverse complement strand
TATGTTCCCCTGAGAATCCATCACCCCCTACATTTTCCAAAACAGCATACCTGTTTGAAATGGGTATATCCACAAAAGACTCCTGCACTCAGTGCCGACCTCTCTCACCCTCTCTGGAGTTAACCCATCTATGTGACTGTATCTGAGACTTTCCCTTCTTCTTATAACTGTCAGCCATCGCATACTGTTGCTGTTACAAATTCCTCATCGCTTCTATCTGTCTCTCCAACCGATTCACTCGATCTGATAAGATTCGCAGCCAACAGCATTTATGGCAGTAACCCTTAAACTCTCTTTAAACTCCCACATCTGACAAGAAGTACATATCACTGCAAAGGCCATTTTTGCTCCTTCACAATCTACAGACCCAGAAAATAACACCGTCTTATTCCTCTACCAACACTGCCCCAAGTTAGATTAATAGTTATGACTTATATTTTAAGTTTAATCAAGAGACATATCTCAAAAAACATATAATCAAGAAAGAATCCACTCTACTCACTATTGCAGGCTTTCTGTAGGCCACTTAAAACAATTAACTTATCTGATTCTGTGCTGTGAGCTTGGCCCAAACAGTTCCTCCACTGTTTGTTAATTTTCCCAGACACAGTCTGATGTCCAGCGATACATGAATTCAAAACAGCAAAGGCAGTAACTGTGCAGGTTCACTCTGGTGTCAGTTTCTTTCTGTCTGTCTCTCTCTCTCTCTCCTGCACTTGATGATATATTAATGAATATTGTTGTATATTGTTGATAGATTAATGAATGTTGTTGATATAGTGAAGATATATGAATGAATTTTGTGTTACATTGTTGATATATTAATGCATTTTGTTGATATATCGATGATATATTAATGAATGTTGCTGTATATTGTTGATATATTAATTAATTTTGTTGATATTTTGATGATATATTAATGAATTTTGTTGCTATATCGATCATTGTTGAATTTTGTTGATATATTAATGTGTATTATTAATATATTGATGATATATTAGTGAATATTGTTGTATATTGTTGATATATTAATGAATATTGTATATTGTTGATATATTAATGAATGTTGTTGATATATTGATGATATATGTATGCATTTTGTGGTAGATTGTTGATATATTAATGAATTTTGTATATTGTTGATATATTAATGAATATTGTTGATATATCGATGATATATAAATGCATTTTGCTGTATATGGTTGATATATTAATTAGTTTTGTTGATATATTGATGATATATTAATGAATATTGTTGTATATTGTTCATATATTAATGAATGTTGTTTTATATTATTAACATATTAATGAATTTTGTTGCATATTGTTGATATATTAATGGATATTGTTGATATATTGATGATACATTAATTAATTATATTGTACATTGTTGATATATTAATGAATATTGTTGATATATTTAATGAAATATTAATGAATTATGTTGTCTATTGTTGATATGTTAATGAATTATGTTGATATATTGATGAAATATTAATGAATATTGTTGCTATACTGATCATTGTTCAATTCTGTTGATATATTAATGATATATTAATAGTTGTGTTGTTGATATATTGATATATTAATGAATATTGTCGTATACGGTTGATATATTAATGAATATTGTTGATATATTGATGATATCTGAATGAATTTTGTGGTAGATTGTTGATATATTAATGAATATTGTTGATATATTGATGATATATTAATGAATGTTGCTGTATATTGATGATATCTGAATGAATTTTGTTGCTATATTGATCATTGTTGAATTTTGTTGATGTATTAATGAGTATTGTTAATATATTGTTGATATATTAATGAACATTGTTGATATATTAATGAATGTTGTTTTATATTATTGATGTATTAATGAATTTTGTTATATATTGTTGATATATTAATGGATATTGTTGATATATTGATGATATATTAATGAATTATGTTGTCTATTAGAGTCATAGAGATGGAAATAGATCCTTCGGTCCAACCCGTCCATGCCGACCAGATATCCCAACCCAATCTAGCCCCGTCTGCCAGCACCCGGCCCATATTCCTCCAAACCCTTCCTATTCATATACCCATCCAAATGCCTTTTAAATGTTGCAATTGTACCAGCCTCCACCACTTCCTCTGGCAGCTCATTCCATACACATACCACCCTCTGCGTGAAAACGTTGCCCCTTAGGTCTCTTTTATATCTTTCCCCTCTCATCCTAAACCTATGTCCTCCAGTTCTGGACTCCCCCAACCCCAGGGAAGACTTTGCTATTAATGAATTATGTTGATATATTGATGATATATTAATGAATATTGTTGTATATTGTTGATACATTAATGACTATTGTTTTATATTATTGATCTATTAATGAATTTTGTTGATATATTGATGATATATTAATGAATATTGTTGCTATATTGATCATTGTTGAATTTTGTTGATATATTAATGAATTTTGTTGTGTATTGTTGATATATTAGTGAATATTGTTGATATATCGATGACATATTAATGAATGTTGCTGTATATTGTTGATATATTAATAAATTTTGTTGAAATATTGATGATATATTAATGAATATTGTTGTATATTGTTCATATATTAATGAATGATGTTTAATATTATTGATATATTAATGAATTTTGTTATATATTGTTGATATATTAATGGATATTGTTGATATATTGATACATTAATTAGTTATCTTGTACATTGTTGATATAGTAATGAATATTGTTGATACATTAATGAATTATGTTGTCTCTTAGAGTCATAGAGATGTACAGAATGGAAACAGACCCTTCGGTCCAACCCGTCCATGTCGACCAGATATCCCAACCCAATCTAGTCCCACCTGCCAGCACCCGGCCCATATCCCTCCAAATGCCTTTTAAATGCTTCCTCTGGCAGCTCATTCCATACATGTACCACCCTCTGCGTGAAAAAGTTCCCCCTTAGGTCTCTTTTATATCTTTCCCCTCTCACCTTAAACCTATGCCCTCTAGTTCTGGATTCCCCCACCCCAGGGAAAGGACTTTGCTATTAATGAATTATGTTGATATATTGATGATATATTCATGAATTTTGTTGCTATATTGATTATTGTTGAATTTTGTAGATATAGTAATGAATTTTGTTGATATATTAATGATACATTGATAAATATTGTAGTATGTTGTTGATATATTAATGAACATTGTTGATATACTGTTGATATATTAATGACTGTTGTTTTATATTATTGATCTATTAATGAATTTTGTTGATATATTGATGATATATTAATGCATTTTGTTGTTATATTGATCATTGTTGAATTTTGTTGATATATTAATGAATTTTGTGCATATTGATGATACATTAATGAATTTTGTGGTATATTGTTGATATAGTAATGAATGTTGTTGATATATTGATGATATATTGATAAATATTGTAGTATGTTGTTGAAATATTGATGAATATTGTTGTATATTGATTATTGTTGAATAGCGTTGATACGTTGCTGGGTATTGATCTGTCATTGGTTACTCTGGGTCACACGGTGAGGTCTCACACTGACGGGATCCCTTTAATCGGGGACGCGCTGCAGGCAGCGTGTCGGGGCCGCGCACGGTCTCTGCGTGAGGCTGGTGATGGCCGGGACCGGGACCGGGATCGGGATCGGGATCGGGACCGGGAGCTGGATCCTGCGGCCGGGGCACATCACCCTGGCGCTGCTGATGGGCATCGCGGGCGGAGGGCACCGCACCGCCGCTAAATATGTGAGGGGCAGCATCAGGACCAGCCAGGTACCAGGGAGGGGGCATCAGGGGCACCCAGGTACCAGGGAGGGGGCATCAGG
>NW_025194360.1:0-4094 GCF_004010195.1 Chiloscyllium plagiosum | reverse complement strand
AAATCTTCTGAACTTGGTTCCTCCCTCTGTGTTCAAACCAATAACACAGTGTCCTTTGGGTTTCCTTCCCTGTCAAAATACATATTGAGCATTTTGAACTTTGACACACTCTGTGAAATGTCTCGCTGTCTGGAGTCCTTTTCAAATCGCTCACATTACTCAATTTCCTTTCCACTTGATAAGTTCAACTCAATCTTGCTTTCAAAGGTTCACCTATCATTGGAAGTGACACTACAACCTTATCTCCGATCTCAATATAGTGGGTTTTGATTTCTTGTCTGCTTCCAATTTCATTGGATGCTCTGATATGCGCGAACTCTCGCTGGCCAAATCTGAACATCCAGTAGACACAATCAATACTGCTAAATAATATTGATTCCGACATTTTTGTGAAGCGATCCAATGCAATCAAATAAGAATCTCAGAAAGAAACGTTCGCCAAATGCAGGAAGAGATATGAAGGGTGAAAGTTTTATTATTGCCAGTGATTTTTCAATTACCTGATATGTATGACATGTCCCCAAATTTCAATTACAACCTTGTGCAGTTCAAGACAAAACAAAATGCTTTTGAATTTTAACTTGAACTTGTCTCACTCTTAAATAACTCCTTACTGGTAGTTCAGACGCCACCCAAAACACCTCCTTTCTATAACCGACTGGCAATACCACTTGATGAACTTCTGCCCATATCTCATCTGCCTAAATATGTGGAGGTCTTCCTTTCCTTAACTAAGACATATTTTTTAAGATTGTAGCATTCGGGATACATTCAGATTATTTGTTGTATGCATGCCTTTTTCTGCAATCCATTTCGGTTTTCAACATTCTGCTTTAACTCTTTTAATTTAGCTGAGCTAAAGATGCTTACTTTGACATTTATCTGCTCCTGGTTTGTCTGAAACATGTGATCAAACAAGGTCTCTGTTAATTCCACTTCAACCTTCTAATCAATGTTCTTTGATCTGTCCTGTTTCAACTGGTGACTTTGTGACATCGTTACCACACAGTCGGGAAATATCCCAGGATATGTGACCTGCAATAATTCAGTTGACTGAGTTTCTACTGATGTTTCAAGCACATCAGACAGCACTGCAACACCTGTGAACCAGCTATGGAATTAGTGAGGACAAATTGTGTTCCTGAAGCTGAGAGATTTTCCAGTACACCGACCATGACTTCTCCATTATTCACTGCACACCCTAACCTTACTAGACATAATGGAGCGCTTCTTCACATGGCGAGAATTCCCTCCACTCGCACTTTTTCTGGCAATAGTCATTCTTAAGTACAATTTTCCTTATCTCTGAACATCAAAGAATGACAGTATCCTGTATCTATTAATATTTTAAACTTTTTAACCTGTTGATCTTGGCCTACGCGAGTAAACTTGATCTTCGCAGTTTATGGTTTAACATGATCTGGTACTTCATCCTTGGCCAGCCTCAAACAGGGTTGCACATTCTGCTGGAGCTTTCTGGCCTCCGCTGTGCTTTCCATTACCATTGCACCAACATTCCTTCGCTTATCATGTTTCCCTACATATGTCTTCCCAGTTCTTTTCCTGAACGACCAAGGCTAGGATTTCATGTGGCCTCCTCGATTGCCGTGAAAACACTGGTATTAAAAAAAACTTCTCTGTCCACTTCGAGGGTTTCCATTTTAAAATGTAGTACGTTATCCTTATGATATTCACCAAGATCCACCTTTTCCTTTCTGTGTGAGGATTTCTCTTTTCCACAATTTCTACCCCTCAAGGAATGAAATTGATCTTGAAGCCAATCTTTGATTTATTGGTCAATTCATAATTATCAGGCATTTCAGCTGCTAATCTTGCCGTTTTACCTCTCTGCTCTTCCACGTGAGTTCTCACTGTCTCAACAAGTGAAATTTTAAATTCCTCCAATAAAATCATCTGTCTAAGAATATTATAGGTTTGCTATTTCTGTAATGCTCCTATCCACCTATCAAAATAACTTTGCTGAACCTTTCAAACTCAATGTAAGTTTGACCAGGGAACATCGTTAGATTCCTGAAACGTTATCTCCAGGCTTCTGGCATAAGCTCATATACACTTAAGATGGCTTTCCTCACCTCCTCATATGCCCCGGATATTTCCACTAATAGTGATGCAAATGCCTCACTAGCTCCACCAACAAGTTTTGTTTGAATCAACAAAACTCACATGCTCAATGAATCATCATCCTACTGGAATCCAGTGTTCCCTCAGGCTTCTGATCCATGTGCAATACTGTTCCACGGGGAAAGATATTCCCAGTAACACCACACTCAGTGTAATTTTACTTTGGATTGCTCCCAGTAAACACTTTGATACTGGGGTAGCTCGTCTGCTTTGGTTAGGAACCTACACTAATTAAAACTTTCATTGAAAGATGCTCAATGAATCATGCTACTACTGGAATCAAATGTTCACCACAGGCTTTTGATTCACATGCAAGTCAGCTCGAAAGGTTCGACAGTTACACGAAAACATTGAGGCAGCACGCTGGCTTAGTGATTCGCACCGTTTCTTCGCAACATCAGGGACCTGGGTTCAATTCCAAATTCGGGTAACCACCTGGGTGGAATTCATGCATTCATCCCGAGTCTGCGCTGGTTTTGTCCGGACACTCTAGTTTCCTCCCAAACTACTAAGATGTGCAGATTAGGTAATTTAGCTTCGTATTTCAAGTGTCTGAGGATAAATGCAAGAACACTCAAAATAAAGGAGCTTATGATGCCTTCAACCCATATTTGCTGAGCGCGCAAATTCGGTCTCTGGGCCCTAGTTCATGATTTTCCTTCCAATATTGTTCATGCATTCAAGAATGCGACAGATTCGAAATACAGTGTACGTTATTCTTTTTTATATTCCACAAGTCGCAGACTTTTTCTTACTCGTTCCTCATCGGCCAACCCTTTCATTTACACTGCTTACAATAATGTGATAATACTGTACCTTCAAGAGATGTGTTCGGTTGTGTTAATCTGACAGAAGGATATTCTCCCAGTGGTGCAGAATGTTCTCCTTCAGACGGGCAGTCGTTAAACAGTTTTGAGTTCGCCCTGGATAATTTTTCAAATCAGATAGACGAGAAATGAGGTGAGTTTAAGTTTATACAGATCCAGGAGAACTTTGCAACAGCTTTTATTGAGTTGGTCACTTTATCTGTTTTATGGAGCCAAATCGTCGAGTTGCCTGTTGCTAAAATGAGGACTCAGACAGGGAGATCTTCCTTCCTAACATCAAAAGGCTCAGAGAGTTTCTTCTTTGGTAGTCTTTTTTAAATGGAATGCTGCATATATTGAAATAGTTCATTCTTAATTAAATGCATGGTAAATACCTCCTCAAATCATTCAAACGTAGTGGTGTGACATGTCAACACTCATCTCGGTTTCTGTTAGATCTTCCAAATAAAAACACCAGTAATGTTATTCTACACGAATTCCATTTTGAAAACGCGCGTAATCTCTTTGTAACAAAGGTGCCCTTTTTTCATATGAATAATAATTCGTCCCTGAGTTCTGACAAGTATAAATTTCGCGAGTTTGTTAAACTATCCTGTCTGTAATTTCCGGTCTAAAGATTACAACCTTTCTTCAACAAGGCAATAGCAAAACTCCACTCTTCTGGCACCTATTCCACATCTGGACAAAGCAGAAATTTTATGTCAGAGTATTCTTCACTCTTCTTTATTTCAATGTTCTTCTATGAATTGCATTTGGAAAGGTTTGTTGTCAACTTTTCATACACCATTCTACCCAACACTTATTTTCGTTAAAGTACAACCATTCAGGATACATAGTTTCCTTCAGTCACAATGACCTAGGCAGTATCTCTCCCTTTCATAAATTATCGCACCACACTTCATATAACATGAAAACTATCGATGACTTTGCTCAGAATCAAATGTTAAGTCTCAAATGAGACAACCACGAAATGACACAAAGAAAAGGTCCAGTTACATGCTGAACATTAACCTCACTTTAGGAATAACTATGTGCTATTGTTTAAATGTTAATCCAATATAACAGAACCCCACCAGTAATTTAAATTAATGCCCTGATTGTAACTGATGACCTAACTTGTCCCTA